>NC_057711.1:51855119-51856385 GCF_004010195.1 Chiloscyllium plagiosum
TGCTGCGTGCAGCACCCTCCATCCCAGATCCCCGAGAGAAAGGGGGAGGACTCCTGCGTAGAGAGCCCTCCACTAGGGATCCCCACCGCCCGGTGGCAAATGGGCACGCCAAGGCGTGTCCGGACGGTGGATGAGGGAGAAGAGGTGGATGGTGTGCAGCAGCAGTCCACACCGGGCCCTTCTTTTCACATCCTTGAACGAGACAAAATTAAAATTCCGGAGGCGGCTCAGGTTGTGGGGCACAGGCTCCCGTGGGAAGTAGGGGACCTTGGGGCCAATGTGAAATTCCGTCCGGGCTGGGGTGAGCACGGACGGGATCCCACCGCACACCTGAGCGTCCTCCAACTGGTGCACTACGTCGGGTCCGAGCACCGCCGTTTTAAGGCGTCGGATGGCGGTGGCCACGTACTGGACGTCTACCGCTGCCCTGCTCGCTATGAGTAATCTGTTCTATTCTGAATGACAATGCCTCCTCCTTTATCTGCTCGTTTGATGACAATGTTGTGATTGGTTTTGAGAGCCTGGATGGCGTTGCTCTACCTTGGTGAATAGGTGATGTTTTGCTCTACCTTGTGGGTACGGCTGATAAATCTGGCATTTATATATTTCCTGATGGTTTGAGCACACATGTCAAGCCCAGGGCAGCAGCCCTCCGGTGGAGTCAAGTTGACACCACCTTTGGTCGCTCCTCTACATATCCCTTTGATGACTGTTCCAGTTCATCAGTGGGCTCATTGGGATCACTGTTGGCACCTTGAAAGAATTCCTGAAGTCTCATTCGTCTGATGAATTCCTCAGTGTGTGTTGCCAGAACCAACGGTTTGGTGGTGGGGCAGAAGTTGAGACCCCTACTCAGGACTTCAATCTCTTCCGGTCGAAGGGTGTGGTTGATAATGGACTTCCCTATCGTGATAATGTTGTCTACTGTGGTTCCAGGGTGGGCTTTGCTATTACTGGTGAGAATGGCAAGTTTCTCCAGTTTTTTTGTTCCTGTCAATAGACAGGAGTGTTCCCTCCCAGTTGGGGAACACTTCAGTGGTCCAGGACATTCAGCCTCGGACCTTCGGGTGACCATCCTCCAAGGTGGACTTTGGGATGGGCAGCAGAGGCTGATAGCTAAGTTCGGTACCCATAGGAAGGGCCTCAACCGGGGCCTTGGGTTCATGTCACATTACCGGTGACCACCATAACACTACCTACACACACACACCCTTACAGACACACACACTCCCACACTCTCACATGCACCCCCTCACAGACTTAAGA
>NC_057711.1:51856417-51929186 GCF_004010195.1 Chiloscyllium plagiosum
AACCCCCAACCCAGACAGACAGAGACACACACAGACAAAGACCCACATGCAAACATATATTTTGTGGGGTGAATTTGTACTTGCAGGGTTACATTGTACTTTGCTCAAAAACTGCATGAATTCATGTAAAACTCCGTTATTTCACCTTTTTTGATTAGAATCAAGCTAAATATCATGGCATAGACAGAGAACACAAATTTTTGCTATAAATTCTGTGTGTTAGGATTGAGCCCTCCACTACCACCTGATGAAGGAGCGATGCTCCGAAAGCTAGTGTGCATCCAATTAAACCTGTTGGGCTATAACCTGGTGTTGTGTGATTTTTAACTTTGTACACCCCAGTCCAACACCGGCATCTCCAAATCATAAAAATGTAAGTATTGTTAAAATTATTGACATGAAACCTAGTGCTTGGACAGCCTAAATCACAAGTCAAACTTAAAAAAAGCTACTACAGGAAGACAAGCACAAATAAAACTTACATGCCATGCTGTCACCGAGGTGAAGTTTGACATCACTGTCTTTTTCAGTTCTTCTAAAACTGGATCTGGAAGCCGTTGCTGTGAAAGTAACAGCTGTTCACATTGAACCTGTCTCAGCAACAGGAACACCGTGGGATGGTCTGGGTGCCTCTTCAGAACCTAAATAATGAAGGTGAGACAGTAAAGAAAGTGCTTGTGGCATAGGTGCATACAGTTCCCGAATTCTATGATACACCACAGTACCAACATTAAAATGCATCCAAGTTATTGTTGTTACACCAAATCATAAAACAATGTCATTAGCATATTATAGAGATATAAAAAATATACTTAATATATGTTAGGACATATGAAGTTTCTAGATCTGAAACTGCATATAGTTATAAGAAATTTTACGTGTTTTAATAAAAAATGTATTGTATAAGAACTTTTTGGCCTCTTTGGTCTAAGATTATTAATATCATCAATCACATTGCAGATAATAAAATAAACTGTATAAATAAATAATTGCATAAATAAAACTGCTTTTTGATTCAGACAGTACTTTAGTGCAAAAGGCTTCAGCTTCAGAGTGCCTGCCCTCTTCTTTTAATCCAGCTGCAGCCTGTTGCAGAGACCAGTTCTCTATGGATTGAAGATAAGGAGTTGGCATGGTCTTCTCTGCTTCAACTATAGGATAACACAAATGTTAAAATTATATAACTCAAGAGTACACTACTCCCTGAAAAAACAGCACAGAAGCAAGCAATAACACAGATGTAACAGGCAAATGTAAGACAACTGAAAATATTTATTATATACGTTCTGACTAGCTGGCACAGTGGGAAGTCGTCATAGATTGACCTGGATAAATCAAATCATAAGTAAGGTTATAAAAGTATGAATAATGTTTCAAGAAACAGTGTGAGGTAACAGCAGGGGTAAATAATGACACGATGGTCAAGCAAGCAATTTACTAATAAATTGGGTTGAAGACCAGAAGTCCATTCAGCTACCAAGTTTGCTCCATTATCCAATGAGATTATGGATGATTTGATAATCCTCATATCCAATTTCCTACCTTTTCTTCAAACCCTTGATTCCCTTTCTGATTGAAAAGTTAGTTCTCACCCTTAAATGTACTTTATGACAAGCTTCAACAGGCTTGTGGGGCAAAGAACTGCATGGAATTCACAACTGTCAGAAGAAATTCCTTATCTTAATCCTAAATAGGTGATCCATAATTCTGAGATTATGGCCTCTGGTCCTCCGACAAAAGAAAACTACTTTTCTCCATCTACCCTATCAATCCCTTAAGAACCTATTAAGTTTAAGTAAGGTCATTTTGCATTCTTTTGAACTCTAATGAGTACAGACCCAACTTATTCAACCTCCTTTCATAAGATGGTCCCTCGATACCCAGGATCAGCCTTGTGAAAATTTTGTGGACTGCCTCTAACACCAGTATACCTTTCCTTTGATAAGGGACCCAAAACTATTCACAGTATTGCAGTTGTAGTCTGAATAGTTTTAGCAAAATCTCCCTACTTCTATACTTTATTTCCTTAGAAGTGAATAGAAACATTCCATTTTATATCCTTGTTACCTGAACTTGGATGCTAGCTATTTGTGATTTATGCACAAGAACTCTCAAATTCCTCTGTGCTGTAGCTTTCTAACTAATATTCACTCTACTCTTTCTACTAAAATCTGCAAAGTCACATATTCCCACATTATATTCCATTTGGCAAGTTTTTGCCTATTTGCTAAACCTGTCTATATCCTTCAGTCATTTCTTATGGTCATCCTCATCACTTGCCTTTCCACCCATTTTTGTGTCATCCAGAAACTTGGATACAGTACATTCATTTATGTCTTCCAAATCAGAAATGTCTATAGCAAGTAAATGTGGCACTGATCTCTGCAGTATCAATACGCTGGGGTGCTAAAAGTGCCCCCCTTATCCAAATTCTGTGTAATAGTTAGTTAATTCTTTTCCATGCTAATATATTATATCCAACAAGTGGAGCATTTATCTTCTTAAGTAGCCTAATGTGCATCGTACCTTATCAATTTCCCTTTTATATATCCTGCTTCGTTCCTGCTCAAAAGAATTTGCATGCATTTGCTTCATGAAGACATCCTGATTCTGCTCAATAATCGTACATATTTCTAAATGCTCTACTATCAGATCCTCTCTGGGAAACTCTGGCACTTTCCCAGTTACAGACCTGAAGCTAACTGGCTGATAGTTACCTTCTTTTTTTGTCTCCTTCTATTTTTATACAAAGGTGTTATACAGGCAGTTTTCCAATCCTCTGAGACTTTTTCAGTATCTAAGGATTTCTACCGGTGCACCCACTATCTCTGTAGCTACATAGATTCAGAGAATTCCTACACAGTGTGGAAAGAAGGCATTTGAGCTATTGAGTCTGCACTGACCCTCAGAAGATCATCCTGCTCAGACCTTGGTCCCTGTCCTATTTCCATAAACCCACATTCCCCATGGCTAATCCACCTAACTTGGAGAACTTTGGACTGTGGGTGGAAACTGGAGCACCCAGTGAAAATCCAGGCAGACAGTGGAAGAACATGCAAACTCCACACATACAAGGCTTGAATCGAATCCGGGTCCCTGGTGCTGTGGGGCAGCAGTGCTGACCACTGACCCACACTGTTGACCCTTCTTTTAATATTCGAGAATGCATCCCATTAGGTCCTGGGGGTTTATGGGTCTTTAGCCTCATTAGTTTCTCTAATACTTTTTTCCTAATTCCTTTCCTCTTTAATTACTTAGTAACTTTGGAATGTTATTTGTATCTTCTACGAAGACGGATGGGAAGTATTTATTCAATTCCCTTGCCATTTCCTGGTTCACCATTATTTCCCCTGCCTCACTCTCTAAGGGACCTAAGTTAACTTTTGCTTTTCTCCACCTTTTTACATATTTAAAGTATTTCTTGCTGCCTGACTTAATTTTTCATGCAAGTTTACTGTCAAAGTTTATCTTTGTGCTCTATTTATTTTGGTCATCTTTTGTTAGTTTTCAAAAAAAGCTTTCCTAATCATCCAATACAGTCTTGGCCACATTGTATTTTATTTTCAATTTTTGCCAGCCTCAAATTCATGGTTAGTTTACCTCCTTCCTAGAATTCCTTTTCTCACTGGGCTATGTTTTGCTGTCAGTCATGAACAATTTTCTTAAACGTCTACCAACTTTTCTTAGTTGCTTTTGCTACTAAGTTTCTTTCCCATCCACTTCAGATAGCTTTGCCCTCATTTAAGTTTAGCATAGATGTTCCAATCTCTGCTCACACTATGGCGCTGCATTAGTGTCCCTATTGCTGGACCACGACGCCCAGGTTCAAATCCCACCTGCTCCAAAGGTGTGTAATTACATTTCTGAACAGGTTGATTAGCAAAAGTACATATGTAGCACTATGGGCCTGGGCAGTTTAGTCAGTAGGCTATCAGACTTCTAATCTGAGGCTCCAGATTTCAAACCCCGGCCTTGACAGTCTCTTAATGTCAGCTTGTTCTACTGACGTACATTTATCAGAAGATGTTTATTCAAATTGCAAGAACGATACTTCAAATTCCACTCGTCACTGTGCTTTTTGGGGCCCCTCTTGTGGCACAGTGATAGTGTCCCTGTTGCTTGACTAGGAGGCCAGGTTCAAGTTCCACTTACTCTCGAGGTGTGTAATAAATTGTCTGAATAGGTTGATTAGAAAAAGAAGTTAATTTAAGATATGCAGCACTATATCCTATGGCCATACTAGTCTGAAAATACCAGATTTCACCTGATTATGGAAGTTAAGGCCTAGTTAGTACTTGGATAGGAGACTGCCTGAGAACACCAGATGTAGTAAGCTTTAGGACACTTCTGGCACAGTAGTAGTGTCCCTACCTCTGAACCAGAAGACCCAACTTCAAGCCTCATTTGCTCCAGAGACGTGTCTTAGCAGATCTGGACAGGTTAATTAAAAATAGCTATATAGCACTATACAGTCGCTTGTCACAAAGTGATAGTGTGCTTGCCTGTCAACCAGGAGGCCTGGGATCAGGTCCCACATACTGCAGAGGTGTACAATAACATTTGTGAACAGATGATTAGAAAATACATCCGAAAGAGTATTGATAATATACTACATCCCAGCATCTGAACTATGGAACATTAAAAAGAGCTCTTTTGGTACAGTGGTTGTCTCCCTAACTCTGGGTCAGAACATCTGGGTACAAGTCCTACATGTTGCAGAGGTGTGGAATACCAACTCTGAACAGGTTCATAGGAAATATCTAAGAAAGAATACAGACGAATCTTTAAATGCATCCGACTAAGTAAATGAAAGTTGGAAAATGAATCACTTACCTTTGGTAGTGATTGTTGTGACAAAGATCTCTTCTAATGTAGTATGTTTTGGTTTTGTATTTTCTAAATGTGATAATGTATTTTCCATGTGACAGGCTGCCATTAAACTGGCCCAAACAGCAGGATCATCTGCACAACAAAAGTCCATATATAAACACAACTACTTAAGACATAGTAAATACAAAGCAGCAGCAAGTATTATTTTTTCATGCTACATTATACATTTACAATATAGAAGAATGACTGGTCAATCGTGGTTGGTTTACCAATATAGCAGGATGACTGTTTCATAAGAATGGAGTTTAGTACCAATTTTACTTAATATTACACCGAAAGGTTGCAAAAGATAGATTTTTGAGCTTAGCAGCCAAAATGTTAAACCAACTTTTTTTTTGAAACAGCGGTGGACAGAAACTTCACCAGTTCAGTTTTCACTTGGTGTGTTAGATGCCATTAGCCTTATTAGCAGATATTTGGCCATTGTTATTGATATTCATATTGCGCCCTGATGGCTAAGGACACTATTTGAGCTGTGCAAAGCAAGAACATGAAGGCAATTACATACAGTAATGTTAGCAAGAGTCAAAGAGTGTGGTGCTGGAAAAGCACAGCCGGTCAGGCAGCATCCGGGGAGCAGGAGAGTCGATGTTTTGAGCATAAGCTCTTCATCAGAATTCTGAAGACTCTTTGACTCTGATCTCCATCCTCACTTTCTCCTAGAAATGTTAGCAAGCCTGGTTCAGATACCTGCCCATTTCTGAATTTTAAATAGATAAACATTCAGCCAAATGTTTGTAAAATTTAGCTAAATGTTAATTCCGGAGTGTTGGAAGGTTTCTCTCGATGACTTCTCAGAAGTTCTCCTACAACTCCCTACTGCTTAACTCATTAAGTATGCATCTATCCACAATTGTACTATCACTGGCTCACCAGCAGTTGAAGTACTTGCCACTGCCTGAACATTGAGATTTCTGCCACTGGTGCAAGATTTAAAGCCCAACCATGCACCAGGTCAGTTGCTGCCAGCCACAAATAACCCCTTTATGTTATGTATAACAGGAGGGAAATTAGAAATAACAGCTTAAGGCACATAGGTGGTATGGATGACATTTCATTGTAAATAGAAGCTCACATTTACAAATGTATTGCTACTTTATATTAGCACCTGTGAGATCAATGGTCATTATAACTACAACTATCCTTAGCACGATACCACGTAAAATGTTCTTTGAGGAAATGCTACTCTTTCCCTCATGTGCTTAGTGCAGCTTAACAGCTTGTCATTGTTTAATGAGAGAAATCACATGTCAGAAAGCCTTCAAACAGTTGAAAGCGTTAATTTTAATTCAACAACAGAAAATATGAAGAAAACAACAAGTCTACATTTGCTTCTGTTCTATCATTCTAAAGATGATGTTCCTTCTACTCAATTTCCTCATTTTGCTCCTCAAAGCTATTGCCCCTCTCCCAGCTCTTCAGCGTTCATCACATCTCTTCTTTGCCCATTCCAGTTGTGCAAAAAGTATGCAAGGAATACACAGCACATTCTGCACCGAATAGCAAGGACACCTCCAGAGAAAACCAAGCATCAGAATCAAGTCTTCAAGAGTGCTATCATCTGCTCTATAATGGCGTTGGTGGAGAATGGACTGCAATATATCTAGGCTCAGCCTCAGTCTGGGGGCTGTGTAACAGAAGTCATTAGTCACAGTTCCAGAGAGTAGTTCTGGTCTTCTAGTAACCATCTGGACCTTGAAACAAGAACGAGAGAGATCATAATGATATAGCCATCATGGCGACTTCCAGAGCAACTGGCGCAGACTTCAAGTATGTCTAATGATCACAGATGACATGTACATAGATGGAATGTAACCCTTTTCTAACAATGAAGTTAACCTTGTTATGAAGAGCATTCTCCACAGCTGAGTCAAGAGCACACTAGACCTGGGATTAGCCAGCTATACTTGTAAAACCTACTGCCCGAGAAGAAGTCAGATGCACAAAAAAGTTTATCACAGCTGACGTCTTGACTCCCAAGGGATAGGATAATCATCACCCTTTCAGGTTGCAAGTCTTGCTCCAGTAGATGACAGTTCTGTAATGGCATTGCGTCTCATTCATCTTGAGAGAACAGCATTGAGAATGATGGATTCTGTATGCCTTCAGTACCTACTTTGCATCATGAAGGGACTATCAGCTACAACTTTACACAGAGACTGTTTGGCAGCATTGAGAATCTAGCTACAGCACATCAACTGTAGCAGGTCACAAAGGCAGCTCACCACCAATCTTCTCAAGCCACTTAAGAGTGGGCAAGAAATGCTGACCCAGTCAGCAATGTCCACGTTCCATGAGAAAATATTTTTCAAAATGCTACCAAAAAGGTTGCTGCTGTACCTGAGCTTGCTAATATATTTGTTCCTCAATGTATCTGCATCTTCATTACACCATGGTTATCGTAACAATAATTGCTATGGTTCAATCCATTTGTCATGATGCCAATGTCCTTTGTAATGTGAGCAGTCAGTATTCACATCAAACACAGTGTAGCATAGCTACATATACTGAGAGATGGGGACCCCAACAAGGAGGACCATGGAATGTCTGTATATGGACCTTTGACATGTTGAACCTTATTCTCATGTATGCATCAGAAGCCATGTTTTGCAAATGCAGGAAGGAACGAAGTGCAAAAGCATTATTGAAACCTTACCTCCCCACGTAACCCACAAAACACAGCATTATGTACAAAAACATGTTGGCAAATATTTAACGAATTCAAAGCGAGAGGAAATCAATGTTATGCTTTTGTGCTGCCTAGTACTGAATTGTCTTTGTGAATTATGGCCACCTGTGATTGCTTCTGCTTCACAAAGATATTTATGATTAGTTGTATTCACCAATGACATGGTCAAGTTCCTGCACTGACAACTGATTGACTTCGCCCATTACAATTCTTTGAGCCAGGTCCCATCAGGGAATCTAAAACAAAAACAGAAATTGCTGGAAAAGCTCAGTAGGTCTGGCAGCATCTGTAGACGGAAATCAGAGTTACTGTTTTGGGTTGAGTGACCTTTCCTCAGAACTCCCCACCAGAGTCTAGTTAGTCTATTGAACTTGTCACGTACTGCAATCAAAAAGTTTTCTTAACATAATCTAGGGACATTTCCCCCAGTCCATGCTTTATGTTATCACTGTCCTAGTCTACATGCTACAGTCAGTCTACAGCTAAAGTCCCCATTGTAACCATTTTATAAATGTTTGCAGCTCTGTAATTTCCATACAGATGTCTCTACATGCTTCCCACTAATCTACAAACTGTATGAAACAATTTAATTGCATCCTTTTTGGCTCTAGCTAAATTGATGTTTGTCCTTGAACCCTCTGGGACATTGTCTTTCTCAAGCACTCCAATGCTCTCCTTAACCAATACTACCACATACCTCCTTTCTTGTCTTTTTTGAACACCTCATACCCAGGTATATGCATTCAGTCCTACCCTTCCTTGAGCCAAATCTCTGTTTTCAGAAAGGTTTTAATGAAAGGTCATCGTACTTATGAAAGGACATCAACCTGAAGCAATAATTTGAAACATTAAGTATTAATATGCTTCCAGATCAGATTTCCAACTTTTCAGATTTATTTTATATTTTCAGATTTTATTGCAGATTTATAGAAACTGTTTTGGTGGAGGATTTGGGGATCAGGTTCACAAATCATGAGAGCAGAGGCTCAGGTGGATATGGTAATTTGAAAGAAGCTGATATATTACCAATACAAGTGACTGAAGGAGAGGAAACACTGACAAACAGATGATTGAAGTGGTCTATAGGAAACAGAACAGGTATAAGTGTTTAGGATTGCCATTTATACACAATCATCACCAACATATGCTGAATGTACTGTTTCTATTCTATACAATGCTGTGATGCTCTTGTTAGCTGATGCGATAACCTGTTGCCTCAGCTGACTCCATTCCAACATAGCTTGCTGCAGTGTGCTCGTTCATCAACAGACACAAGAAACTTTTAGACAACTGGTGTCACATTACATGTAACATATATTTAATAACAGATTTATCAAGCAGATGATAACCAGTGCAAAGCGTTAAAATCTACTGATATCACAATCAAGGATAGGACATTGTTGGATTATCCACAACACTTTTGGAGAGTTTGAGATACCCTGAATTTGGCAGTAATAGTACCAATTTTGCAACATTTTTGATTTCAAGTTTGTTATGTACATACTGGATTTACAAAATTGCTTTCCAATGTTCCTCTTCACATATTTGTAGAAGCTTTTGTAGTCAGTTTCTACATTCCCTGCAACTTCACTGTCATGGTCTATTTCCCCACCTTGATGAAACTAAATGTCAATAAAAGGTGAATCCAGTGTGAACCCATGAGCCTAAGTTGTTCGCAGAAAACAAAAAGGGCACCAACAGTAGTATTATTTTAAACAGACACTGGAGTTGAGTGGGGGAAGGATGGGATCATTATATTTGTTTTACTTTGAAACAGACTGGTATTCTTACCTGGATACAGATGGACTGCCTTTTGAATAGTTTTTAATGCATTATTTTGTTCATTGGCTGCTGTACCTTTACCAGCTGCCAACTGATTTGCAGCACTGAACAAAAGTGCATTCTAGAAAAGAGGGAAAAAAGGTAATAATTAAAAACCATGAAGATGTTAAGATATTTGTAAAGTACAAGGCTTTTATACAAGATTTGAAATTTGTGATGCTAGTTTGAAAAACAACAACAAAAAAGTACTGGTTTTGTTTGGATTTACCTTTGTCTGATGGGAACTTAAAATCTCTGCAATATTGCCAGCAACTACTCCACCCTACAGAGAAAGGAAAATGTTTGAGAAGATCAAGCTACAGTTTCTGATCATCAGTACACTAAAAGGTAAAACAACATAACACAAAAGTGTTTAGTTGTTCAATTCAGACAGCTGTTTTGTACCAATAGCTTTACATCTTAATGAACTAATTTGCATTTGTTCATAAAGTATGGTCATAACTCCTAAGACAAACTTAGTATTGGTGAAGTAGGTTGGCTCCTAAAATAAGGAGCATTTCTGCCTGTGGTCATAAGACCATAAGACATAGGAGCGGAAGTAAGGCCATTCAGCCCATCGAGTCCACTCCGCCATTCAATCATGGCTGATGGGCATTTCAACTCCACTTACCCGCATTCTCCCCATCACGTGGGTATTATAGTCCAGAAAGCCAACAGACCAGAGCCAAACTTAGACACTTTTATAAGTGTTTATGTATGAAATGGCAAATTACAAGTATACACTTCCTAGTACAATCGTGGAAGTGTCCTACCTCTCATTAGACCTCGTCTTTCCTACCATTTCGAGAATGTTATTTCTGCCCTCTGGTGTGATGATAGAATCAAAGTGTGAGTTCAATTATCTGCTATTTCTTTGTTTCCATAATAATTTTTCCTCGTTCCTGATTGTCAAATCATAGAATCTAAAATCCCTACAGTGCAGAAAGGGGTCATTTGGCCCATTCTGACTGCACCGATTCTCCGAAAAGCATCCCAAACTAAACCCAGCACCGCACGTAATCTCCATAACTTTAATTTTCCCATGGCTAATCCGCTTCACCCATACATCCATAGACACCACAGGGAAATTTACCATGGCTAGTCCATTTAGCCTGCACATCTTTGAACTGTGGGAAGGCTGGAATTGAACTGGGTCCCTGGCGCTATGACTTAACCAGAGCCACCGTGCGACCCATTTGGTGGTAAAGGACCTACATTTGTTTTCATTCATTTCATTTTTCTTCTTCACATACTGATAGAAGCTTTTACAGTCAGTTTCTACATTCTCTGCAACTTTACTGTCATGGTCTATTTCCACACCTTGATGAAACTTTGTCCTCTTTTGCTACAATGCTCACTAACGCACTCCTCCACAATACTACTGTTAGCATGTTTGTCCAATCTATATGTAAATTAAAGTTACCAATGATTACAGTTATACCCTAAACCTGATTTCTACATCTCCACTACTTCAGGCCTACAGATCATCCCCAACATTTTCTGTGCCATCTGACCCTCACCTGTACAGATTACACATGATTTTCTACACCAATATTTAAATCTTCGCTAGTATAGACATTTGACCTTTAATAACAATGCTAACCCATCTCTTTTCCCTTTTTGTCTGTCTGACAGAAGGTCCAGGTTAAAGACCTTTTTGCTCTGGAGGTGCATAAGATGCCTGACCAAGTCGATTTAAAAATACTTTTTATACCTCATAAACTAACAACCAAAGTTCTAGTCTGTGGGCATTTGTAGGAGTACAAGAAAACCTACAGTTCATGCCTATTACCTGCATAAAATTGGGCGTCATTATCTGGGTTGTGGACTGTACTTCTTCACAGACCATGTAGGCTTTACTATGATTAGCTGACATAACAAGAAATGACAAACTTATTAGAATTTTCCAGTGATGACCAGATTAGCATGGTTACTGTGGGATACTTCTGTGTTTGTGAACAGCAAGATGTATATGTTGGGCTTTTTTTCCAAAATAAGTAATCACTCATAGGAAGGGGGCATCACTGGCTGGCAAGCATATTGCCCATCCTTAGTTGCTTCTGAGAAGGTGATGATGAACTGGCATCTAGAATTGCTGCCAGACCATGTACTGTAGGCAGACCTATAATACCACTGGAGAGGGAATTCCAGGATTTTGACCCAATAACACAGAGGAAATGGAAATATATTTCCAAGTCAGGATGGTGAGTGGTTTGGAATGGAACTTGCTGGTTAGGAAACTTCAGTTACATTTAAGACTATGAATGTTGTAGGGAAATACTCAAGGCAACAAATGTACATATGGTACTGTAATATTTGTTTCGTGTATCTATTATTTCACTACTATAACAGCAAATATTGCAGATCATATCAGAATAATCCAAACTCTGAATAAGTAGACAAAATGTTGCAGTTTCCAACACTTACAATCTAGGGATCTACCAACAATCCCTGGCAAAATCCCCTGACCACTGGTAGCTAGCCACTGTTCTCCATTGGAGAGTTGCTGCATTTGATTGGCTAGCAGCTTCTGGGAAGCTGAGTTTTTGTCACTGGAGTCTTAAATAGTGGGAAAGACTCAACATGTGCCAGTTAAATGCCTGAGTGGGACTTGATTGGCTTGAAGCCTGCAAACCTGTGAACAGTTTAGTCTCCTCATCTAAGGAAATATATATTGAAATTTGAGGCAGTCCAGTGAAGGTTCATTAATTTAGTTCAAGATATGAAGGGGTTTTCTAAAGAGAAGTTGAGCTTGTACTGACTGGAGTTTGAGAGGAGACATTGTTGAAACGTACAAAAGGTTCTTAGGAAGCTTGACAAGGTAGAGAAGTTGTGGAAGAGTCTCACAGCAGAGGACATAATCTCAGAATAAAAGGTCATTCATTTAAAATAGATATGAAGGAATTTTTCTTTTCCTCCAAGAGTAGCCAATCTGTGAAACCTTTATTGCAGAGTGCTGTTAAGACTGGGTTGCTAAATAATTTCAAGGTCGAAAGACAGATTTTTAAACAATAAGGAATCAAGAGTTATGAGGACACAGGAAACAGAATTAAGGATTATCAAATTGCCTACTTCTATGATTTATGATCTTATGGCCTCCCTCACAAAAGCAAAAATCCTTAACGTTGTTCCTGTCCATTCAAACCATATTCTTTCACACTGCCTTACTAGTTTGTTACCATCACCTGGCAGAAACAATGCTAAAGTTCCTCGTGACTCCTAAATAATTTACCTGAAGCATTACATTTTTCTCACCATAAACAGCTGGGACACATATAAAACCACAAGAAACTCTCTTGTAAGAAAATATTGCAGAAAAAAGATCCTCTGACAATAGAATTTTAAGCAAAAAAAAACCTACTTCTGCCATATGGGGAGTATGTTGTGGAACAAGTCTGGATAATAATGTCCAAAGGGCAGGATCAGCTGGATTGCTGAAAAGTAAAGTTTAAACGGATATATTATTTATAGTTTTTGAACTTAAATATAAATATGCTTTCCGTGAAGAATGCAGATGTTATGACACTAAAATCTACAAGCTGCACCAATGGACCAATATTTATAAATACATATTCTTTAAAAGGAGTGAATCCATACAATTTAAAATTAAGACTACTTATCAGAGCATGAAGTAGGTAAAATAAAGCTCATACGTAGATCATAGAAGATATATTACACGAATGTACCACCAACAATAATAGCTAAAGAAAACAATCATCATAAGTTTAGCTAAGCAAAGACCAGATTTAATGCAGTGCAAAATCAGTTGCATGGAAGTGTAGCAGAGACAGTGTTCCTGATTGTTTTCTGCCTAGTGCTTGGGGAAACTGTGGGAAAGCCACGTTGGTTCAAATTGCCAGGATTGAATCTTTCCTCAGATTTAGGATGATGGTGGCAGAAATCCTACCTGTTCAGAGAGCTGCTGGTCAAGCAGAGACCATTCATTGGAGATGAAGTGCCATAGCAGTAGTGCTGGTGCCACTTGTGCTCCAGGTCCTTCTCCAGGGATCACCACTGGGTACTTAGACACAGGTGTACAACAGCAGGATCAGAGGCAAGGTTGGGGATTGATTTTCAGCAGCAGTGCCTCCATCCCTATGCAAGGATCTCAAATGGGCACAAAGTGCTTGACAATGTTACCTCACCACACAAAACACTCTAAATTAGTGCTGACAAATTTGATATAGTTTACTGGGAGGTCTTCAGGCAACATGGAAAAATTGTGTATTAATCCCCTGAGCCATCACTAAATCACAGCAGGATCAGCTTAATTGGTGTTAATTATCTCTTTAATAAATCTGATGAACATATGCCATGAGTGGGAGAGTTTCCTGTATGATGCCCTTTCCACCTTTGACATAACTGTAGGGATTTATCCATTACTGAAGACAGATATATTGCCTCTCCCACAATTAAATGGGTTCAACTGCCATGCTTCCTGGTGCAGTAGGCTGGATTAAATTCCACTCAATGCTAAAGGTAACAACTGTCAGCAGAAGGATCTCATCTGTTCCCACCTTTTCCCAACCATTCCAAAATGCTCGATATAAAAGGTTGCATCGATCGCAAACAGTCCTTTCAACTTATTAGCACTATTACTACTACAGCCAGTGAACAGACAGTCAGATGCTGGCAGGGCTTCATCACTTTCCTGAAGACCCCATTTCATTTCCTTGTAATTTCACATGTCTCCCACATTTCAGCTTTGGGAAAGGATGGTTTGTGAATAATCATAATCATAAATTGATCATACAAAATTGCATGTAGTCACTGCACTTAAGCTTCAGTAGACCTTTGCATTCATTTCTAGCCATTTTCAATTGTTTTGTAGTACAGGTATTTAGGCTGCTAAGTCTATACAGGTGTTTTCTGTAATGTACAATTTCACTCAAATTCTTGCTATGTCCCTAAATTTGGTCTTGACTCATAAATCACCTGTTCATTATACAACTGTCCTTTCAATTTTCTTTGGCAAAACATTTACTGAGTGATTATTAATCAGTGTGGAAAAAGAACTTTACTTAATCAAATGTCTTCAGTGTTTAAAAATTGCATAATACCATGTCCTGCCAGAGTGATAATTAAACTCCTTTTATAATAAACTAAATACATTAGCAATATATACTTGTATTTGAAATAGCATAATGTAACAGAGGTCAAAACTCATTCAAGCTTGCAATATTATGATGGTTCGCCTCATTGGACATTTACCACAGATTGATTTATATCCTTTATACATTTTCTAAAATCATTCATTACAAATACTTTAGCTTTTTATTAATACTACTTAAGATGAATGTCAAATGAAAATATAATTCTGAATGGTAAGGAAAAATCATTGCAATTCAAACCAAGTGTTTAAATGTCAAGCTGTAAGAAAAATTTTAGAGTAGTTCTGAACATTAATTGAATTCCAACTAAATTCCAACCATTTAATTAGACTGCATCACAACGGTCGACATTTAAAATTTCAAAAATTGAGTTAAAAGTGATCTTGAAGCTTTGAAGACAGGATCTACTGTGGTATCCTTGGAAATCATCAAAAACTGTAAATTTCTTCTTCAGCTTAAGTTTATTCAGTATCACAGACTAACACCTGTATTGGTGGAGTAGTGGACAGTTTGGAAGAACGTTACAGGTTGCAAGGGGACCTGGATAAACTGCAGAATTGGGCTGAGAGGTGGCAAATGGAGTTCAATGCAGCTAAATGTGAGGTGATGCACTTTGGGAAGAATAACAGGAAGGCAGAGTACTGGGTCAATGAAAAGGTTCTTGGCAGTGTGGATATGCAGAAGGATCTTGGAGTCCATGTATATAGATCCCTGAAAGCTGCCACCCGGATTCATAGTGCTGTTAAGGCAGCATATGGCGTGAGGTTTCATTGGCAGAGGGATTGAGTTCCGGAGCTGCAATATCATGCTGCAACTATACAAAACGCTCGTGCGGCCACACTTGGAATATTGTGTACAGTTCTGGTCGCCATACTTTGGGAAGGATGTGGAAGCATTGGAAAAAGTGCAGAGGAGATTTACAAGGATGTTACCTGGTCTGGAGGGAAGGTCTTATGAGGAAAGGCTGAGAGACTTGGGTCTGTTCTCATTGGAAAGGCGGCGGCGAAGGGGCGATTTGATAGAGACATACAAAATGATCAGAGGATTAGATAGGGTAGACAGTGAAAATCTTTTTCCTAGGATGATGATGTTAGCTTGTATGAGAGTGCATAAGTACAAATTGAGGGATGACAGATTTAAGACAGATGTCAGAGGCAGGTTTTTTACTCAGAGTGGTAAGGGCATGGAATGCCCTACCTGCCAATGTAGTTAACTCAGCCGCATTAGGGAGATTTAAACAATCCTTGGATAAGCACATGGATGACGATGGGATAGTATAGGGGGATGAGCTGAGAATAGTTCACAGGTTGGCGCAACATCAAGGGCCAAAGGGTCTGTTTTGCGCTGTGTTGTTCTATGTTCTATTTTGCCAAGATGCAATAATACAGCTATTATTCTGTTATTAAGGTATAAATCATATAGAACAAGAGAACAGCATACACTCATTTTAAATTCTCTTCATAGTGCAAATAGTACAAATTCTCATTAATATATTAGAGTATGGACTTACGTCAACTTTTCTTACCTATGGACAGCTTTAGCTGCTTGTCTCTGCACAGCTAAATTGTTTGCTTGCAAAGAAAACATTCCTGAAGAAAGAAGGCAGGTTTCATAGGTTGAGTTGATTTTATCTGAATGTTTGAACAGTTCATTAAGTGCTGCTGTAGTGAGGGTGGTATCCTTCTTCGACAAACCCAGAGCACATAAAGCCTGCAGACTTTCTACACTGGGCTCCTTCAGCATGGAACTTTTAAACAAATTATACAAAAAATAGAATTAACAGAACAAAATTAACTTTGTTATTCAATGATGTAAGCATTCAAGATTGGCAACCTTTCAATATATAATATATTCACAATTATTAAATAAATTAAAACAAAAAATAAAGAAGATGATTTATTTCGTACCTTCTCTGTCAAATTTTATATACAACAAATCGTTTCAACTGCTGCCAATGTAATTCAGTAAATCTTACAGTATTTTCTATCCAAAATATAGGTTCAAAAACTGCAATTAGATGGATGACCAATTAATCCATTTTTGCAAGGGTTGGGAGAGGTGAAGGGTAAGTACTTAGCCTGACAAAATATGGGCAGTGGTACTCTTATTGCTACTGGTCACCTTTAAAGTTTAAAATCTGTGCACCTTGCAAAGTTGGGGGATATAATTAATGCTGAGGAAGAGTGCAACACGGTGGCAGTGGTTAGCACTGCTGCCTCACAGCGCCAGAAACCCGGGTTCAATTCCCGACTCAGGCGACTGACTGTGTGGAGTTTGCACATTCTCCCTGTGTCTGCGTGGGTTTCCTCCGGGTGCTCCGGTTTCCTCCCACAGTCACAAAGATGTGCAAGTCAGGTGAATTGGCCATGCTAAATTGCCCGTAGTGTTAGGTAAGGGGTAAATGTAGGGATATGGGTGGGTTGCGCTTCGGCGGGGCGGTGTGGACTTGTTGGGCCGAAGGGCCTGTTTCCACATTGTAAGTAATCTAATCTAATCTAATCTAAACAAAACAAGAATACATTAATAAGATTGTAAAATCCATTATTGACCAATTAATTTAAAAACTAAACTGTTGCATTCTGGCAGGAAGAATAATCTTGGTTGCTAATTTGCATTCCTCCTTTTCAAAAACCTGGGATCTGTATTTGTGCCTCAGGTGCTTTCCATATTTATTAGCAATTTAATTGATGGGATGGAAAGGAAAGCCATATCTCTAGATTTGCTGAAGGTAGGCAGTATTCTAAGTAGTGTAAATGGAAGCATAAGGTTACAAAAAGACATTCATAGGTGAATTAGGAAAACTGTGACAAAGAGATTTAAATCCAGGTGAATGTGAAATCATTCATTTAGAACCTGAATAGGATAGAAACAGAGTGCACTTCCAAAATAGTGAATAGCTAGAAGATGAAGCAATCCATGCAAATACATTAAATTTCATGAACAGGAGCAGCATTAACAAAAAAAAATCAAAAAGACTAATGGAATGACAATCTTTATATCTGACATTATAAAATGCAAGAGGTTTGAAGTTAAGCTACAGCTATATAAAGTCCAACCTTCAATTACAACTGGTATACTGTGAACAGATCTGGGCATCACACCTAAGGTTGGTCTTGAGAGGAGTGCATCTTTGATTTAGATACTTTAAAGAAAATAGACGTTTATTTTTGAGCAAATTAGCCATGATCTCATTGGAAGCTAAGGGAGAGATTATATGGAACAGAATTTAAAATAATGTCAAAACGAATGGGAAGAGGCTAAAGATTGCACTTCCTTGCTGGCTGCAAATTGTTTCCACTAGAAAGTTTTTCTGCAATTAACTCATGGAATTTGGGTGTCTCTGGCTAGGCTAGCATTTATTGCCCATTCCTCAGAGGGCAGTCAAGAGTCCACCACATTGCATTGGGTCAGGAGACACATGGGTCTGACCAGATAAGGATGTCAGATTTCCTTCCATAAATGGCATTAGTGAACCAGATGGGTTTTTCCAACAATTCTCCAAGACTTTATGGTCATCATCATTAGACCCTTAAATCTAGATTCTTTATTGTGGAATTTGAATTCAATCTGTCATGGCAGGATTTGAACTCAGGTCCCCAGGACATTAGCTGAGTTTCTGGATTGATAGTCTAGTGATTACAGGGCCATTTTCTTCCTGAGGCTTATTAAGCAAGTTCCTAGTAAACAGTGATCATGCTGTAAAATTGAATACTGCGGCTGTTGTGGAAATCTAAACTGTCCAAAACAATTAATAATTATCAATCCCATTGAAAGCGCACATCATCTAATGAGTTTTTTAAAAAAAAAAATCACAAAACACCAGGTTATAGCCCAACAGGTTTATTTGGAAGCACTAGCTTTCAGAGTATACTCCCCAACTACCTGATGAAGCAGCAGCACTCTGAAAGCTAGTGCTTCCAAATAAACCTGTTGAACTATAACCTGGTGTTGTGCAATTTTTAACTTTGTACACCCCAGTCCAACACTGGCACCTCCAAATCATCATCTAATGAAACGTCGCAGTTGTGTCATAGAATGCTTTCGGATGTTGAGATTTTACACTTCCCCATCACCTGTCATCACAGTTTAAATAGCTTTAAAAGTCTTAAATCTCTATTTCTCTTTAATTCTAATGAAAGGTCATTGCCCTAAAACGTCAACATTTTCTCTCTTCATGGATACTGCCTGAAAGGAGCTTTTCCAGCTTATTTGGTTTGTACTTCAGATTTTCACCCTTTTTGTCCTTGTTTGAATTCACATTATAAAAGAGATTGTGATTCTCATTGCGAAACAAAGCTTGGTATGTTCACAGAACTACAACGCTATGTTCCAGGACAAATGATGGAGTCAGGAAAGTCACTTTGCTATGATTTTCATTAGTTTTACCTTGTGTTTCCTAATAACTGAACTTGTTTTAGTTCTCTACTCTATTTTTATTTGTTCAAAAAAAAACTAAGAACAGGTTATTAAGCTTATGTTGCCTTAAGAATGTATCTTTAACTATAATGTATGTATTTGTTCACTCACATATATACCATTTGTTCC
The DNA here is from genome assembly GCF_004010195.1 of Chiloscyllium plagiosum. NCBI lineage: Eukaryota > Metazoa > Chordata > Chondrichthyes > Orectolobiformes > Hemiscylliidae > Chiloscyllium > Chiloscyllium plagiosum. The sequence goes on from NC_057711.1 coordinate 51,875,474, forward strand.
ATCCTCTGTTGAAGCATATAATAGAGTTACTTAAATAAAAAAATTGAAATTGAACCTGCTCTGCCATCCATTTTAATCAAGGCTGATTTTCAACTTCATCTCCACCACTATGTCAGAAGTGGGTTGTGAACTCAGTCCCTCTGGCTCAGAGGTAGGGCCACTAATACTGCACCATGAGAGCCCTTAACTGCCCAGGGTAGTGTCATAGGCCCAGCCACCTTCACTGAACATCATCTGTTTTGACCAAATGATGAAGGGAAAGTTTTCTTTATGAAGCAGCTGATCACCTGCACAATGTTCAACAATAGTTGCAACTCTCAGAGTCTGAAACAATTCATTTCGAAATGCCGCAAACCTAGATAATGCCTAGTTTGGGGTGACAAGTGGCAAGTAACATTAGCATCTCTAACAAGAGAGAATTCAACATTGTCTCTTGACATTCAATGGCATTACCATCGATAAAGCACTAGTCAGGAGTGTGATGGAACACCACCCCATTGCCAGGATGTTTTCCGTTCCAACCACATAAGATGCTTGACATCTTCCAGGACAAAGCAGCCTACTTGATTGGCATCACATACACAAATATTCATTTACTCCATCACTGATAGACAGTGACCACAGTGTACCATCTAATTGGCCAAGGCTCCTTCAACATCTTCCAGACCAATGACCACAACCATCTGGGAGGATAAGTGCAGTAGATAATTGGGAAGACCACCACCTGCAAATTCCCTTCTAAGCCACACACTTTCCTGACATGGAACTGTATCAGCACCCTTCACTATTACTGTGTGACATTGTGGAACATCATTCATCCTGGAAGTTCTTTCTCAATGGCACTGTGGGTGTACCAACACCTATGGATTGCAGAGATTCAGGGAACCACTCAACACTACCTTTTTAACATCACCTAGGGATAGGTAATAAGCGTTGGTGTAGCCAATGACACCCACATTGATGAATGAACAAAAATAAACTGAATGATCAGTACTCCTGCATTAAACACAGTCCCACAGCATTCATAATAAACTACATAATTAGTGGCATACTTTGATTGTAGTATGGATGATCTCAGGAAGCTCACAAGACGACCAAAATTCACGATGAGACCAATTAATATGCAGGGCAATAAATGCAACCTTGCTAAGATCTCTTTTCCGAACAATGCCCAGATCCTATTTCAAAACCATTTACATTTGTTCTCTCTCCCTCATGTTCTAAAGTGTAGAAAGCTCAGAAAAATCAACAGACTTCAGCAAAATACTACAGTAAAGCCCCACCTTCACCTGGAACATGGTAAATTTTGAAAAGGCACTGAGAAATTGGGTGCTTTTTAAAAATTCAGTCAAGAATTTTAAAGTTTGCCTCACTACTGGTGTTCAGATAGCACAAAGAATTACTTTATTTGGTAGATTTCACTTTTTCTTTCTGTGTGCGCAGGAATCACAGTTTTTTTTAATGTGTGTGGGTAATTACTCATCTAATAGCTCATGCTATCTAAAAATGTAATTTGTTTTACAGACACTCAATCTTTGTACATTAGATTCAAATTACTTCAAAGGTCTTTTAATTACCAAAGTCTATAAATTACAAAGAACAAAACTAGACACATACAAGTAACTAAAAATTGGAATGGCAAGTAACAAATAATATTTTTTGCAGATACTTACCATTTGAAGAGTAAAGTCTTGGCATTATCTATTCTACCCTCTTTGAAAGCAATCATTGCAAGTGCAATCATTATGTGTGCCTTCTCATTCTCCGTATGGGCAATAGTTAAAGCCTTTTCATAAGCTGTAAAAATACAAAATGAGTCAAAAACACCCTACAAAACCTTAACTGATCAGCTTGTTATTAAAAAAAAACTCAGGTATAATAGAAATAATTATGACTACCTAGTTAATGAATTTTAGAATATTAATTGGATGATAAAATGCAAGAATTCACTCGTCAAAACTAAATCGCTTTCTTCAAGGTGGCATTTTATAGTACTTTCCTGTGCAAGGTTGCTGAAATCAGATTCAGACAGGAATTACACTGAAACACAATAGTGATTGTTATTAATCTTTTGACAGCTTTCTCTTTTCCACTTCAAGAAAGGCTCAAATTTTGTGGCGGCAATGATGGCAAAACCAGTAGTGCCAATGAGAAGATTTGTAGCTCGGGTGCTCGTTGTTGTGGTTCTGTTCGCCGAGCTGGGAATTTGTGTTGCAGACGTTTCATCCCCTGTCTAGGTGACATCCTCAGTGCTTGGGAGCCTCCTGTGAAGTGCTTCTGTGATCTTTCCTCCGGCATTTGTAGTGGTTTGAATCTGCCGCTTCCGGTTATCAGTTCCAGATGTCCGTTGCAGTGGTCGGTATATTGGGTCCAGGTCGATGTGCTTATTGATTGAATCTGTGGATGAGTGTCATGCCTCTAGGAATTCTCTGGCTGTTCTCTGTTTGGCTTGTCCTATAATAGTGGTGTTGTCCCAGTCGAATTCATGTTGCTTGTCATCTGCGTGTGTGCCACTGCAACGGACATCTGGAACTGATAACCGGAAGCGGCAGATTCAAACCACTACAAATGCCGGAGGAAAGATCACAGAAGCACTTCACAGGAGGCTCCCAAGCACTGAGGATGTCACCTAGACGGGACAAAACGTCTGCAACACAAATTCCCTGCTCAGCGAACAGAACCACAACAACAGTAGTGCTAATGCTTCTTCTGAAGCATATGATATCCAGATGTTTAGTTAAACATGGAAATTGAGAAATTGTGTGTCTCTGATTTTACATTTCTCCCAAGGGTGCAGTGGTAAATATAATCACTGCTGAAAAATTTTATTTGTAAATGTCTCCACATATTTAAAAGGCAGAGACATTTTTAAATTTATGGTATCTCAATTTCTACCTTAATTCCATATGTTGGAGTCATTTATTTTAATCTCTCAGATTATATTCACAAAGTGAAGGATAATTGGTGCATTTTGCTTTTCATGAAAATACTTTAATGTAATATGCTGTTTAGCTGACTCGATGGCATCATAGTTGCTGGATGCCTGGAGATCCACTTGACACTAGATTCACAGTGGAAGAGAGCTAAAGTATACACAGAAATCATTCGATCTTTATCGGCAAATTTTTGGGGGGCAGTGGTGATCACTACTGTTTCACTGCTGACCTCAAAATCCAGGTCATTGTAACTTGGATTTATAAACAGTTAAATATACATATTTCATAGTTTAATCCAGGTGCATTATATATTGGTTAAATGAAGATACAAACTGATACATCAAGGCTAATAAATACTGAACATTTTACACAGGAATATTCAACTTTTAGACTCTCCCCACATTCCTAGTTCATGCTAAATCCATCTTTACCTTTGGCACTCTCCTGAAGAAGCCCTTTCTTCAAGTAAACCAGAGCAAGACTAATTATGTCATCAAACTCCACAAAAGGGTTCAACATGTAAGTCTCAATGGCCTCCCGGTACTGACCTGCAGCACTAAAAAAATAGGAAGGTGACTTTGATGTAGCAACAGGTCAACTTCACACTGCTTGCGTTATAACCCACAAAGTAAATACAGAGCAATATCAATGCCTTCCAGGCAGTTACATTAAAACTGACCTTTGTTTAATCCATCAAGATAAAAACTCCAAATGTAACAGTAACCAAAACATTAATCAAACACATTAATTAATTGAACTGGAGATCTATTATCCAGGCTAGATAGGTGTAATAACTTTAAAACTTAAAATCTGACTAACTTCCTTTTTGGTTCTCTCCATTTGGATGCAACGAAAGGATTGTTTGCTGTCACTGTTTGCATGAGAGCTGTCATAGGTCTGGATTATATTTTGGATTTGCTGCATGCTACAAAATGCAACATTAATGTAATAAATTATATAAGAACAAAACACATTGAAAATGATTAAAATATAAGGATCGGCAGTTATTTAAAGATTACAATCAACCTTATGTTAAATTTGAAAGAATAGATTATCCTGATTTAGCTTCATATTTGTATCTAATGAAGAAACAATCCAATTTATCTATTTTCACAGCAGCAGTCCATGAGTGTGGCTTAGGGAGCTATTTAGCAGCTGTAAGTGTGGAAGAGAGTTAGTCGTAACAGTAGCAAGTACTGTCAACCGGGGTGGTGCCAGGGGACTGGAGAGTGGCGAATGTTGTGCCCCTGTTCAAAAAGGGAATAGGGATAACCCCGGGAATTACAGGCCAGTTAGTCTTACTTCGGTGGTAGGCAAAGTAATGGAAAGGGTACTGAGGGATAGGATTTATGAGTATCTGGAAAGCCAACTGCTTGATTAGGGACAGCCCGCACGGATTTGTGAAGGGTAGGTCTTGCCTTACAAGTCGTTTTGAATTCTTTGAGGAGGTGACCAAGCATGTGGATGAGGGTAGAGCAGTGGATGTAGTATACATGGATTTTAGTAAGGCATTTCATAAGGTTCCCCATGGTAGGCTTATGCAGAAAGTCAGGAGGCATGGGATAGAGGGAAATTTGCCCAACTGGATAGAAAACTGGCTAACCGGTCAAAGTCAGAGAGTGGTGGTAGATGGTAAATACTCAGCCTGGAGCCCAGTTACAAGTGGAGTTCCGCAGGATCAATTCTGGGTCCTCTGCTGTTCGTAATTTTTATTAATGACTTGGAAGAGGGAGTCGAAGAGTGGGTCAGTAAATTTGCAGATGATACGAAGATTGGTGGAGTTGTAGATAGAAGGCCTGTGGTGTATTAGCGTTCATTAGCAGGGGGATTGAATTCAAGAGTCGTGAGGTGATGTTGCAGCTGTACAGGACCTTGGTAAGGCCACATTTGGAGTACTGTGTGCAGTTCTGGTCACCTCACTTTAGGAAAGATGTGGAAGCTTTGGAGAGGGTGCAGACGAGATTTACCAGGATGTTGCCTGGAATGGAGAATAGGTCGTATGAGGATAGGTTGAGAGTGCTAGACCTTTTTTCATTGGAACGGCGAGGATGAGGGGTGACTTGATAAAGGTTTATAAGGTGATCAGGGGAATAGATAGAGTAGACAGTCAGAGACTTTTTCCCCGGGTACAACAGAGTGTTACAAGGGGACATAAATTTAAGGTGAAGGGTGGAAGGTATGGGGGGAGATGTCTGGGATAGGTTCTTTACCCAGAGAGTGGTGGGGGCATGGAATGCGCTGCCTGTGGGAGTGGCAGAGTCAGAATCATTGGTGGCCTTTAAGCGGCAATTGGATAGGTACTTAAGCTACGACAAATGTTCAGCACAACATCGTGGACCGAAGGGCCTGTTCTGTGCTGTATTGTTCTATATTCTATGTAAGTACAGAGTTGAATTACCACGGCAACCATTATTGTGGCCATTGTTTTACTCATTCATTTGCAGTGGTAAACATGGTCTAAGAAAGGCAGAGGCTCAGAACTGCCCATCACTTTACAGAGGCAAACTCAGGACATCCTCACAGAGGCAATGAACTACTGAAAAAGAGCTTCTTTCCCGAGGATAGCAGAGGACAACCACCATCTATTTCAAGCAGACATGCAAAATGCTCTAAAAGAATCAAGATTTAGAGGGCATAGATTTAAAGTGATTTGCAAAAGTAGTAAATCTGGGGTGAGAAAATACTTTTTCACATAGCAAGTAGTTAGGGTATGGAATGCACTGCGTAAACATGTAGTGAAGGCATTCAACAGGGCACTGAGCAATTATTGGGATAGAAATAATGCTCAAAGATATGGAAAAAAAGCAGGAGATTGGCTCTAGATAAAGGCCACTCATTTGAGAACCAAGTACAGACACAATGAACTGAATAGTCACCTTCTGCGCCATGACCCTTCTGTGATTATGTGAAATGAGACAACAGAATGTGGCAGTGTAGCAGAACCTGACGCATTGCTGGTCGAGGTTCAATGACTTTACTCTGTCTGGCTAGATGAGTGCATTACCCAGACCCTCAGGACTTACTATGGATATTCAACCTCCAGGAGACTTTCCAACTGAACAGCCTGTGCCTGAGGAATGAGTGCACAGGGCATAGCCTGAACCTTCAGAGGGATTTTCAGTCATGCTGGAAACTTGCCAGCATGGACAACTGCAACTTATATTAATGAGCCAATGGCACTGATCATAGAGTCCAGCAGTAGACTTTTCTCCTTTTGTTCTTGCACAGCACGGTGGCACAGTGGTTAGCACTTGCTGCCTCACAGCGCCAGAGACCTGGGTTCAATTCCCGCCTCAGGCAACTGTCTGTGTGGAGTTTGCACATTCTCCCAGTGTCTGCGTGGGTTTCCTCCGGGTGCTCCGGTTTCCTCCCGCAGTCCAAAAATGTGCAGATTAGGTGAGCTGGCCATGCTAAATTGCCTGTAATGTTAGGTGAGGGGGCAAACGTAGGGGAATGGGTCTGGGTAGGTTGCTCTTCAGCGGGTCGGTGTGGACTTGTTGGGCCGAAGGGCCTGTTTCCACACTAAGTAATCTAAAAAAAAAGATAGGACACAATGCTTGGAGGCATGTCCAATATGGACCAAAATGGAGAAGGTAGCGATGGATATATTAGTGCAGCTGATCATGAGGAAGGTGAGATGTGAATCCCTAGTGGACAGAGTGACTAGGAATAATGCAAAAATGAAAGGGATGCTATTTGCCACATTCATAACTCAGAGACTTGAGGAACCCTAAACACTATGGAGGCTTCGATTTCAGAGGTTAGATATCTTTATCTTTTCTTGCTTTCTCCACTGATCATAGAGTTGAGGACAAATTCTTAAATCTTTGAAGAGCACGTGCCACCAGCAGAAATCTCACAACAGTCACCCTCACATCTTGCAAGGGTACCCTCTGCAGCGCAGTTACCACGCCACATCCTATCATACTCTTTGAAAGGGTGAAACTGGGTGATGAGGATATCATGGGCAAGCAGGATGCAATAGAGCCTAAGCAAGGCACTGGGCTTTTCTGTCCTGCGTACCATTCTGTTGCCGTCCTGTGCTCAGGCCTCTGCCTTTCTTTCTTTGTCAGTGGATCCGAAATCTGAGAGGTCAGAATCTTGCAGTACAAATGTGAGGTGATATATATGAGGGGGAGGGGGAGGGGTGGAAAGAGGGGTGATTGGGCAGCTTTAAACCTATCAACAAAAGAATACTCAGCAACTGGGAGTCAGAAAAACTTCAAGTCATTGAACTAACAAGTTGCCTGCAAATTACTTTATTTATGGAATGTGTGTCACATATTTAACAAAATCTTTTGTTGCTTGCTTATGATTGTTGTCAATTTAAATAAGGTGATACCCAGGAAATGTAAGGTTTCCTCTGTGTTTATAGGTTTACATTTAATGGTCTGTTGATAGTTATTGTGAATATTGATGAACTCTAAACCTGCTTCTGCTAAAGTCTAAATTTCCCAAACATTAAGACAAAAACAGAAGAAACAGTTACTTTCTGACATTAAAAATCAAAACACCAGGTTATAGTCCAACTGGTTTATTTGGAAGCACTAGTTTTCAGAGCGCTGCACCTTCATCAGGTGGTTGAAGAGTATAAAAGTGTCCACAACCACCTGATGAAGGAGCAGCGCTCTGAAAGCTAGTGCTTTCAAATAAACCAGTTGGACTATAACCTGGTGTTGAGAGATTTTTGACTTTGTCCACCCCAGTCTAACACTGGCATCTCCAAATCATTACTTTCTGAAAGCATTACACCCAATTAAGGCATTCGAGTGAATTTTAAAAAAATAGTCCCTGAAAATGAAAGGAATAATCAACTCCCAAAAATCAAAATGTAGCTCTGAAGAAATCACAATATGATCCCTAAAAAAAAAGACCCCCTGGTATATTCAAGTATATCTGCAGACATCAAAACACCACTCCATATCCAGTTTGATAAGATAAAAATGACACAACACCAGGTTATAGTCCAACATGTTTAACTGGAAGCACACTAGCTTTTGGAGCGACACTCCTTCAGTTTGATAAGAGCATCATACTCATTTCTAAACTCAATTTTTAAAAAATTCTATTTATTCTTTCATGGAATGTGAATGTTACGGGCAATGCCAGCATCTGTTGCCCATCCCTAATTATCTTGTGGCAGGTTTTGAGTGTAGCACTCTGCTATGGTTTGAAGTCAGATAAGTCTGACAGACTTCCTTCCTTAAGGGTCATTAATGAACCAGATGGTTTTTACCACATTCAATGATAGCTTTGTGATCACTATTATTGAAACTAATTTCTTTTTGGATTATTTATGATTGACAAATTCATTGATTAATTTTGAACTCCACCCAGCTACCCAAGTGTGATTTGAATCAATGCTCCCAGATTTACTTGTGCAGTGACATTATTACAATGACACTATCTTCCTGCAAACCATTAAAAGTTATGAAAAGTCCAAAAAAAAATAAGATCAACTATATGTAACTGAGTTTCATACAATATAGGGAACATTGTATAGATTTGTTTAAAGAAAGCTGACTGGGACACAGATTCTAAATATGTTTTATAGCATTCATTGTCAGAAACAAAATGACAGAAGATAACTGTAAAAACATCTTTTGCTCAGCAGAAATTTACAACTTACCATAAAGCTCGCATCCAATTTCTCTGTGCATACTTAAGCTTTTCTTCATCTTCAGTATTCTGGAGCAGCAAAAATGCTCTGAAAACACAAGAAACATATTTCTTAAAGGAAACCATTCTTTTGTGAATATCAGATCCTCAGTGTCATGGCAAGTAATGCAGCTCATCGTAGAATACTTATGACCTGATACCATTCACATGTCTTGAGTAGAGGCACACACCATGCCATATGAAATGATGATTCATCTGTAACTAATATTATTAGAAGATAAGTCAGATCCCACAATTAAATCAGGGTTGATAGATCATTTTGCTCTTGGTATCAACGATGAGTTCTTTCACAGAACTTGCACCAGAACACGTAACCCCACCCCACCAAAACAGTATTGTGGGTTTTCTACAGCACATGGCTGCAGCAGTTCAAGGAGGCAGCTCACCACCATGTTCTCATGGGCAACTATTGACAGGCGATAAATGCTGGTCAAGCACATGATGCACACATCCCACAAGTGAATAAAAAACATGCAATGTTGCAGATTCAGTTTGAATATGAAAACAGAAGTTAATTTGCAAAAGAAATTAAGATAAAATAGAACAATCCATACTTGCGCATAACACAAGTTTTCGAAACATAGTAAAAAAAACAATCCCACTAATCCCAAAAGCATCTCTTTTACAGCACTCATAAGAGAAAGAATTCCCTTTGCTATCACATCTACAACTCTGCTTTCTCTCTACAGATACTGCCACACCTGCTGAGTTTCTCCAGCAATTTGTTTTTGTTTCAAATTTCCAGTATCTTTGATTTATTTTAGGATGGTGGCTTAAATGTCCCATCTTGAGAATCTGCTATCCTATTCCTGGAGTTTTCATACAACTGAGTTTCGACTTTCCCAGCTTCAAATAACCCATTCCAGATTTTCATCAAACACTTTTGATATGAAATGTTCAAACTAGCTCCTTACACTGAGATAATCTATTCCTCTACAACTCAAAACTATCTTTTATGTTTGGGAGCAACTGATTCTCACAATGAGCTTCAGCCAAGAGTTCTGCCTAACTGCCAAATCATAACCCAAAAGTTTTCTTAAAGATATGGATGTTTTCCCTCATCAAAAATGAGAAAAATCTATCTGACCTTCTAAACTGAAAGTCTAATGCAAATCTGTTTCGCTGTTTACTCACTAAAATCTCTATCAATGTAAAAAAAAATCCCAGTAGCCTCTGAGTACGCACTGTTAGGCTTTTCTTTTAAGCAATATCACAATGGACATAGAAATACCTGTAATTTGATCATTAAAACCAAAACTCTCACATCACTAGCTTAAATTTAAACTCTTAAATAAATTACATGAAACTAAAAATAAATCACAAACCTTACATAACAAATTGAGAGATAGTCACCCAGAGCTTCAGCAACAGTTGATTGTTTGCAGAGAAATAATCAAGCCAGAACTGAACCTTTGATTCTTTTGCTTTTGGTCATCTGCCCTGTCATTGCATTGAGGTCAACAGGGAGTCGGTGGCATTGTGTCACTGGACCATCAATTCAGAATCCCAGGCCAATATACTGGGGACACTGGCTTGATTCCCACCATGGCAAATGTTGAAATTTGAATTCAATGAAAATCTGGATAGTAATTATGGTTAATTGTCACAAAAACCCACCTGGTTCACTTATGTCCTATGAGAAAGAAAATCTGCCATTCTAACCTGGTCTGGGCTACATGTGACTTCAGACCAACAGCAATGCAGTTGACTATTAACTGCTCAGGATGAGCAAATGTTTCACCTAGCCAGTGGTGTCCACATTCCATGAACGATTACAAAATAAAAGCTGTTTGGAGAATCGAGCCCAACTGAACAGAAACCATACAAGCCAGAGCGGGTGAAATTGACAAGCTGTTTATTAGAAGCTATATCACTGGAAGAGAAATTGACTAGGCTGACACAGAACTGACAGTCTGTACAGGTAGATCAAGGGTTCTCTTCCCTGAGCAGAGAATCAAGCCAGTTTTTATAGGAATACTGTACAATGATGCTAATTAAAAAATAGGGAAAATACAATGATCTTGATAATCAATACGATGGTGATAATCGCGAAGTTATCAGAAGAATGTCCTGAATCTAGATACAATGAAGCATCCTTGCATCAATCAGTTCTTAATAGGATCGGAAGATTCCAACTTTCTTTGAGGGTAGGTGAGATTGTCCCTTTTCTTGGCAGTAAGGTATTTCCATGGTTTCTCTCCTGTGAGCGAGGCATTCTAGTGCCTCTCTGTCTGACATGTCCTTTATGTGGCTTTCATATCACTGGGATACAAGACTGCTCTTAGGGTTTTGAGACAGCTGTGTTTATAGGGTCCAGGAAGCTGATTGTCAGTTTGTCTTGGGAAGTGTATTCCCTGGTCTGCGAGTGACTATGGTCATGTCTGGTTTCCCTTGTCAGCCTGTTTGGCCAATGCTGAGGCATTCTAGGTATTTCTTGTATGGTTTGATCAGGTTTGATTTTCTGGTGTTCTGTGTGGCCATGCTGTGGGTAGGCAGGGTGGCAGATCTTTTCCCACAAAAGCTGAAGCTGCATGAGTTTAGAACATTACCCTGAGTAGCTCTTGCAGTTTGATATAATTGGTTTTCCTTTCAGCTAGATAAGACTCCAACCACTTACAAGGTAAAAATAAGGACTGCAGATGCTGGAAGCCAGAGTCTAGATTAGTGTGGTGCTGGAAAAGCACGGGTCAGGTAGCATCTGAGGAGCAGGAAAAACGACGTTTCATACAAAAGCCCTTCATCAGGAATAGAGGCAGGGTGCCTGCAGAGTGGAGAGATAAATGAGAGGGGGGTAGAGAGGTTAGGTGCCAGCGCATGGCTACGAGTGTGAAGCGAAGGATCTTGAAGGAGAACTGTTGCTGGTGTTTTTTAATCTGTAGTCTGTACTGTTTGTCCTGTTCGGTTCCGGACTCTGCTGTTTTAAAGGTGGTCTGGAGTCTGTGTGGGATGAGTTGGTTATGGAGGCAGGCACTGAGAAAGCATTTCTCTCTCCACTCTGCAGGCACCCTGCCTCTATTCCTGATGAAGGGCTTTTGTCCGAAACGTCGATTTTCCTGCTCCTTGGATGCTGTCTGACCTGCTGTGCATTTCCAGCACCACTCTAATCTAGACTCCAACTACTTACAAGTTAGTTAAGCCTAGAGCAGGTCAGATTTGTGACAGTCCACAAGGCTATTTTGTTCCTCTTTTGCACCCCTCAGTAAGATCTAGCAAGTTTAGCATATTTGTACTTTTAGCTGATGGGTTTGCTGTACAATAAGAAAGCTAAGAAATCCTGTCGGCGTACAAACTCAGGTTCTAGGCTGAATGTGGTTTCTCACGACTGCATTGGTGCATATTTTGCTTTAATTTGATTTGACATCGCTGCTTGCCCATGGTGGGGGTACTAGTCAGGAGTTGGAAACCTAACTTAAAGATTTCCTTAATATGGAAGGAAGAGAATATTTGAAATCCAAAATAAAAATGCTGTGGATACTGAAAAATCTCAAAAATTAGTAGTATTGGAATTACTTGGCAAGCCAGGCAGCACCTTGGAGGAGAAACAATTAATTACACGTTCACAACTTTTATCCTAAAATTTTCAATAGGCATATTATATGCAGCATTATTCCTGAAGACTTGCTCACTTCTTTAATAAGTGACTCATTGAATTAAATGCTGAATGTAAAAACAAAGGAAATCTTGTTTCCATACATGGTCTGTGGAAGCAGCTGAATTGTTGGGTAGTATCATTGCTTTATATTGTGATTTCTGTGTTAAAAGTTCTCACACAAGGATCTGGGTTAACTAAATTCTCCAATTTTTCTATTCCAACAACACCACATTCATTGTATTTATATATCTTTAAAGCAAAATACAGAGCTCAAGAAGGAGCCTCATCATCACCATCTCACTGCAAGCACAAGTTTTTTTCTTAAACATAAACAGCCTTTTGTTAGAATTTGACCTTTGAGCATAAATCAGAAAATCAGATATTTTCATTACAGCTGGGAAGATAATGAAAAAATTCAAATGTAATTGCTATTTTTTCAGGCATGGTAATAAACAAATTAAAAATCGAGGATGAACAGAACTAACTTTGAAGTAGGGAATGTAATATCACCCACAAAGGGCCGGAACAAGAGCGGTTTATAAATCCACTGAACTTTCCTGGATTAACCAACACTCTGCGCTAAAGTGATGAGCAGAAAGTTGCATTATCAAACCATAATTTTAAGTTAAAAATCACACAACACCGGGTTATAGTCCAACAGGTTTAATTGGAAGCACACTAGCTTTCGGAGTGCCGCTCCTATTACCTGATGAAGGAGCAGCGCTCCGAAAGCAAGGGAGCCTACACAGAAACAGATGTCGAAACATAATTCAAAGTTTATCAGGACAGAAAGATCTTTGACAATTTAAGGTTATTTTTAACTATGACACTAATCTCGGTCATAAATAAACATTGAAAAAAAATTTGTATCACTATGATTTATTTCATATAGGAATCTCTCTCATCACTTCAAGACAGTATTCTCCGATAGTGACTTATTCAGTTTTTGTGCCTATTATTTTAATTACCTGTCTTTTGCAAGCATTCTTTTATAAGTCCACTTTATAAAATTTGTTTAAAATATTTTTCCACGAGTAAAGTAGCTTCTACAGCCTCTGTTACAATTTTAGGTTTTGCTTAGATATATTCTCAAATTTAGTGGTGTTAACTGCTCTCATGTATTGATTCCATATCTAGAATTACTGGTGTATGCGTATACTGTTCAAAGACTAATCTGTAGAGGCAATACCAATCTAAGCTTGAGACCCAGAATACCTGTACAGATACCCATCCGTATGGCAAGGCTTTCAGAACAGGCTATAAAACGAATGCATCCCTACCTGAGCTCAATGCATTCTATGCTCTCTTTGAACAGGACGTCAATGAACCAATGTGAGCTATCCCAACAGCCTCAGATCTGTACCATGGTCACCACTGCAGATGTTAGATCAGCCTTCTTGAGTGAACTCATATAAAACAAGTAGCTCAGATAGAGGAGTATGCTGTGCACTCAGATCACATGTGGACCACCTTGGGGGAGTATTTGCAGACATCTTTAACCTCTCCTTATGATCTGAAGTCCCCACCGACTTCAAGACCACCATCACCCTGGTGCCAAAGAAAGATTATGCAGCATGCCTCAATGACTACTATCTGATAGTCATGATTTAAGAGGTTAATCATGGTTCACCTACCAGCACAACAGGTCTACAGCAGACACCATTTCCCTGGCCCTACACTTATCCTTAGAATATCTGCATAGCAAAGATACCTACGTCAGGCTCAGTGTTATAGTCCAACAGGTGTATTTCAAAGTACAACCTTTCAGGGAACTGCTCCTTCGTCAGGTAGCTAGTGGGGCAGGATCATAAGACACAGAATTTATAGTAAAAGATCAAAGTGTCATACAACTGATGCGATGTACTGACAAACCTAGATTGCTGTAAAGTCTTTAATCAACTAGAATGGAGATGTAGGTTTCAATTGATTAACATGTAAATCCCAGAACTTCTTTCAAGTCACAGTCCCAAGTTAACTTAAGGTTTTATCAGTCTAAAAGTGACATCTCAGCTCAGACGATGCACTAAAGGTGTGAGGTTAAAGTCTGCCTGTATTCTGACCTTGAGTCAGGCTGGTTCTATTTCAAAAATAGGGATTTATAAAGTTTCACATGGACTGACTGCCTACAGATTATATCCTTTTTAAGTAAAATAGAATATATCTGCAAATATAAATCTGCAAAAGCAAATTCACCAATACACTTGTGTGTGCACACATGTGAGGGAAAGAAAGTGTGTACGTGTGTGGAGAGGGAAAGTGTGTGTGCGCATGTGAAAATGTGTATGCACATGTGTGTATGTGAGCGAATGTGTATATGAGAGAGGGTTTGTGTGAGTTTGATCATGTCTAAGTGTGTGTCTATGCGTGCTCATGTGAGAGAATGTATACTGTAGTGGGATTACCTGTAATGTACTTGCAGATGCATTCTATTTTGTTCAAAAAGCACACAATCGATAGGCAATCAGTCCATGTGACAATTTATAAATTCCTATTTTGGAAACTGGACCAGTGTGACTTAAGGTTGGGATACAGACAGACCTTATGTCAGACTCGTAATTATTGACGACAACTTCAACATCATAATTCCAAACAAACTCTTCTCTAAACTCCGAGACCTGGGTCTCAGCTCCCCTCCCCTCCCGTAACTGGATCTTCAACTTTCTGACCCATAAATTAAATCAGTAAGAATAAGTGACAACACCTCCTCCACTATAACCCCCAATACTGGTAACCTGCAAGGCTGTGTACTCAGCCCTCTACTATACTCCTTATACACGCATGAATGTGCGGCCAAATTCTGCCCCAACTCCACTTTCAAGTTTGTTGATGACACCACCACTGCAGAGTGGATCTCAAAACAATGATGACACAGAATACAGGAAAGAGATTGAGTGGTTAGCAGCATGGTATAAAGATAACAATCTCCCTATCATTGTCAGCGAACTGAAGCAGCTGGTTATTGACTTCAGGAAGCAAAGCAGAGGGAATGCTCCTGTCTGCATAAATAGCACTGGATTGGAGATGGTCGAGAGCAGCAAGTTGCTGGGAGTGATGGTCACCAAGAATCTGACCTGGTCCACCCATGTCCACAAGACGGTCAACAAAACACAACAATCCCTCTAGTTCCTCAGGAGACTAAGGAAGTTAGACATGCCCACAAAGACAATTACCAATTTTTATAGATGTAGCATAGAAAGTATCGTATCTGGATGCATCACAGATTGGTATGGCAACTGCTCTTCCCAAGACTGCAAGAAACTACAGTGAGTCATGAACATAGCCCAGTCCATCACATTAACCAGCCTTTTATCCATTGATTCAATCTACGCTTCCCGCTACCTCAGGAAAGCAACCAACATAATCAAAGTCCTCTCCCCCTCCAGTTATACTCTCTTCCACCCCTTTGTTGGACAGATGATGTAAAAGTTTGAATAGATATACCTCCTATCCCGCTGTTTTAACAGACCTCTCAAATGTTAATTTTGATCTTTCTGTAACTTCTGTACAGCCATAACACTACTCTGCACTCTGTTCTGCTACTATGTACTTTGTATGGTATGATCTGCCTGTATAACATGCAAAACACCATTTATCACTGTATCCCAGTACATGTGACAACAATAAATCAAACTCAAAGCTCAAACTCATACAACACATACCAGGGCTGTAAGGAAGGCAACAAAACAAATCACTGGAGATGTTCAGCAATCTGGCAGTCTCGTTGAGGAAAGAAATAAAGTTACATTTAATGTCCAATATGACTCTTCTTGGGAACTCAGCTCCAAAGAAGGGGCATATCAGACTTGAAACCTTAACTTTCTTTCTCTCTCTGCTGACGCTGCCAGACCTGCTCAACTTCTCAAACACATTGTGTTTTAATTTCAGATCCCCAGCATCCACTATACTTTGTTTTTATATTACTGTGATATGCTACTCCCTCGTAGCCTCATCCACGGGCCTTCCTGCTCCTTTTGAAGGTAGAACAGTAAATTCCTGAGGCCTGTTTTGGAACCTTAAACATTTACGATATTTATGAAGAACTGAGATTGTGGGTTAGAGTGTCACATATTTGCCCATGACACCAAAATAAGCAGTATAGTAAGCAGTATTTCTATAGTGTTATGACTTCAGATTGCTTACCAAGCAATATATCTGAAATCATAACACTACAGAAATATTGATATACTACCTGAATCCACAAATTTAGACATGAGCAATAGAATCTATTTATACTGATTGAGATACAATGTTAAGTGACAGACTAAAAGTTAGAGCTAAAACTTTCAGACAGTTAATGTTAGGTTAACTGGTAATATTAACTCAATATTAATAGTTCGCTGTTAACCAAATATATTAAAGAATATAGAGAAAAGCCAGGCATGTGAAGTTTAGTTCCAGAATTAGCCATGATCTCACTGAATAGTGGGGCAGGCTTGAGCAATTCATAGCAGGTTAACAAGCAGAGGAACAGGTTACATCATTTTGTTGTAGAAAAGGCAAAATTTCCAATTCTTTACATCAGTGGATTCTCTTAATTAACATCAACAAAATAATTAACTTCCTCAAAGGTTAGATCTCATGAAATACAGGGAGAACTTGCCATATAGGTACAGAACTGGCTCAACAGTAGAAGACAGAGAGTGGAGATGGAGGATTGTTTTTCAGATTAGAGGCCTGTGACCAGTGGAGTGCCACTAGGATCAGTGCTGGATCCACTACTTTTCATCATTTATAAAAATGATTTGGATGCGAGCATAAGAGGTATAGTTAGTAAGTTTGCTGATGACATCAAAATTGGAGGTGTAGTGGACAACGAAGAAGGTTACCTCAGATTACAACTGGATCTTGACCTGATGGGCCAATGGGCTGAGAGGTAGCAGATAGAGTTTAATTTAGAGAAATGTGAGGTGCTGCATTTTGGGAAAGCAAATCTTAGCAGGACTTATACACTTAAACGTAAGGTCTGAGGGAGTGTTGCTGAACAGAGAGACCTTGGAGTGCAGGTTCATAGTGCTTTGAAAGTGGAGTGACAGGTAGATAGGATAGTGAAGGCAGCGTTTGGTATGCTTTCCTTTATTGGTCAGAGTATTGAGTACAGGAGTTGGAAGGTCATGTTGCGGCTGTACAGGACATTGGTTAGGCCACTGTTGGAATATTGTGTGCAATTCTGGTCTCCTTCCTATTGGAAAGATGTTGTGAAACTTGAAAGAGTTCAGAAAAGATGTTGCCAGGGTTGGAGGATTTGAGCTACAGGGAGAGGTTGAACAGGCTGGGGCTGTTTTCGCTGCAGCGTCGGAGGCTGAGGGAGGTTTATAAAATCATGAGGGGCATGGATAAGATAAATACACAAAAAATTTTTTCCCTGGGGTGGTGAAGTCCAGAACTGGAGGGCATAGGTTTAGAGTGGGAGGGGAAAAAAAAAAAATATATATATATATATAAAAAAAAAAGAGAGTTCTAAACAGGTTTACCTAAACAGATAACTTGCAGTTACAGTTCACAACCTCAGTCTAGAGTGCGGCTGTTTAGAATCCTCATGGTTGCTAGTCATATGGTATCATCCTGATCCTTGGCTCATACAGTATACTCAGCTCTTATGGAATAACACTGTAATGGGCATACGATTTTGACTGAACCCTGAGATAAGCCTATGAATTTTTCATTCTTTTGAAACTGCTGCTTCATAGGCGACATAAATTCATGGAGATTTATACATGGTTTGTTTCAGGAAATCTTTCTTCCAAACATGAGCAGATGCACTTTGTATTTAAACACAATCCTTACCTGTGATATGCCACTTCTGCTTGTTCTTTGAGGTTTAGATACTCATTTAAATAACCCAACATTGTGAAAGCTGTTGCATCACTCTGAATTCTCTCTGTTAAAAAAAAATCAAAACAGCATTCTATTAATCTGGTTCAAAGAAAACAAGCTACACACAAGAATCCAATATAGTATCTCACCCAGAATATTTGATCATTGTAACTAGGCCCTTTTCATCCACAATCTTTTGCAAAAGAATGAATTAACAGCGTTTTCACTGAAAACTGGCTCATCTTGCAGCTTACTGAGGCCTGGTTATAATTTCCACTACTTGTTCCATGGTGGCAGTGGGACGACTTTCATTTTGAGATTACATCTTGTTCCTCCCCAGCTCTCTAGCACATTGTACTCTAAGCATCTCGCCTTGTTCTGTACCTCTCAAATTTTATTTGAGATCCTCATTTGCCAGCATTTTTACATCCCACTCCTGAGACATTCATCCTCAACTACATGGTTGACAACTGCTTCTTACTGTTATAATCTCCCTCTCAAATCACTTTGTTAAGTCTCCTCTGAATTCATAGCCATTTTATAACCTCTCCAGTCATATAAATACAGTTTTGAAATTTAAACAGCCAAACCTCCAGCCATGCCAATTCGTGACTTTTCTATTCCAATGATGTTAATCAAAAGAATACCACCTCAAACTATTTTCTTTTATCACTCATTACGCGAGTGTTAGTAGCATCTCAAAATCACATCTCCTTCAGAGTTTGCTCTTCAGGAGAAATAAATGCTCTAAGTCTCCTTCAATTGCAATTTTAAGGCCTTTCATTTGTCAAGCCAATTGTGCAGCTACCGATCTCAATAATTCACTCACTGTGATCCCCTTATCCTCAGTAAAATCCAAGGAATGCTTCTTGTCTGCATCTGGTGCAAACCTGTTTTTTCCAAGCACCCCCAAGCTTTGCCTGGACAGCATTAAGGACTATCTGGCTTCTCCATCTTCTGTTAAATTCAGAATGTCATGATAATTCATGACAGCAGAGATAATCCCTGGTTTCTACTCTCTACTGTCAACTGTTTTTCTACCATCACATTCTGAAACAAATGTAAGACGCTGATGTATCTCTGTATCACCAAGATAAAACTATCTATCTGTCAAACCTAAACTCTTCCATAGCCTTACATTTCCATGTTACTTCAGTCTCTTTTCTCTTGTGTTCTCTCCCTACTTGCCAGGACACCATTTCTACCAAATTGATGGCACCATGGCTCAGTGCTTAGCACTGCTGCCTTATAGCACCAGGGACCTGGGTTTGATTCCACCCTTGGGTGACTGTCTGTGTGGAGTTTACACATTCTTCCCGTGTCTGTGTCCTCTGGTTTCCTCCTACAGTACAAAGATTCGCAGGTGAGGAGAATTGGCCATGGTGAATTGCCCAGAGTGTCCAGGGATGTGGTTTGGTGGATTAGCCATGGGAAATGCAGGATTACAGAGATAGGGTGGGGGGGTGAGTAGAGGTGGGATGCTCTTCAGAAGGTCGGATGGGCCGAATGGCCTGCTTCCATACTATAAAGATTCTTTTCTATGGTTCTAACTGAACGCCTCTCCTTCTAACCAATCAAAATTCCTCCATGCTCTTAAAACTCTAACTTACCTAAACTTTATAGCCACTGTATTTTGCAGCAACCAACTCATCAATCCTATCTTCATTAACCTCTGCTGGCTCCCAGTCTTCATCCTACAATCAAAACTCTAATTCTGGTGCTAGAATCCTTCATGATCTCAGCATTCTCATTTCCTCCAGCTTTACCACTCACTTCCTCTGTTTTAGTCTCGAATGCATCCTCCATCCCTTCACCTCAGTGTTGACTGTTATGCATTCAAATAACAAAGCTGAATACTCTGAAATGCCTCTCTCTTAAGCCTCTCAACCCTCACCTCCTTTGGCATTCCATCAAAACCAACCTGTTTAAACAAATGTCTAGTCAATTTCAATTATCTTCTCATTTGTCTTGATACCCATTATCATCTCATTACATCTCTGAGACACATCTTGGGAAATTTACTACATTGAAAATTGTATTTAAATAGGTTATTTGGAAGTTGCCATGTTGCAGTGATGGCACTGGACTAGTAATCCACAAATCCAAGCTAATGTTCTGAGGACATAGATTAAAACCCCACCATGGCAGATGGTGAATTTTATTTCAATAAAAGATATGAAATAAAAGGAATAATCTAATGACCATCATGCAACCAGTGCTAATAGGTTTTTAATACAATTTGGTTCACTAATAGAAAAGGAAATCTGCTGTCCTTATCTGATCTGGCCTATATACGACTCCAGACACATAGCAATGTGGTGGACTCTGAATAGCCCTCCAGACAATTAGAGATGGGCAATAAATGCTGGCATAGCCAGTAATGCCCACATTCCATGAAAATTCCAAGAAAATTAAGGAAAATTGACCAATGTACCACTAGTTCTCTAATTTCACAATATTCTTATATTATTTTGTTATTAAGATGTGTGACACTTTTACAAGAGACCTCATTATTATTAGATATTGCCAAGCCAATGTAAAATTCTTCAGAAGTTTGGACTGCATTCTTGGAATAATGGATACATTCATAGTTGGGCTATAATATTACCTCTTCTTCTAAATAAACTGAATGAAACATTAATTATATTAAATGCTCCAGTTCAAACACTTTACCATACCTGTATATTTGCTCATGACAACTTGCGCAGCAGATATTGCATTCATTTGTACAATGTTGTACTTGTACAATTCAGAATTTCTGTTTGATTTATCCTGCAATGTTGAACACACCCAGTGTGCATAACCTTTAGCTCCCTCAGTCTGTAAAAATAGTTTTTTCTAAATTAGTTGAACAAATTAGAATAAACTCATCTTGATTGAAAATTGAACAAGTTAGACATACTTACATATAACCAAAATAATGAACAATACTTACATTAACACCAAGCTCTGTGGTATGTCTAAACAAATCCATGGTCTCATAGCTGCCAACAGCTTCGGCAATTAGTGCCTACAAGTTCAAATAATTGGAAACTTAGACTACCAAAGCAGAAATACACAAGTTACAAATTAAAATTTCTTCCCAATACAGAAAAAAAATGTAAAGATGACAAAAGTATGACATTCCTATAAACAAGATGTTGTGAAACTTGAAAGGGTTCAGAAAAGATTTACAAGGATGTTGCCAGGGTTGGAGACGGGTATGGAATGAGCTGCCAGAGGAAGTGGTGGAGGCTGGTACAATTGCAACATTTAAGAGGCATTTGGATGGGCATATGAATAGGATGGGTTTGGAGGGATAAGGACCGGGTGCTGGCAGGTGGGACTAGATTGGTCGGCATGGATGAGTTGGGCCAGAAGGGTCTGTTTCCATGTTGTATGTGACTTTATACATTAGTATTATAAACAGTAATTAAACATCTAAACAGTGTAAGTGCAAAAGACAAAAGTATATAATTTATGAAAGTTCAGTTAAACAACTTTATTAATCCTTCAGGTTATGATAACCAAGGAGGAGAGAAATCTGTGATAGTGGCCCATGTGTGAAATAGCAAAGCAACAGAAAGGTCTTGAAAGATAGATAAAGTATATTTTCTGTCCTTGAGAGAAAGGTGCTCCTGTACTTGACAGATCATTTTCACCAATTTGAGCATCACAACACTTTTAATTATTTAATTTCATACAGCATACAAACATGATAATTCTATGATAACTTTTGTAGCATCAGAAATAATCAAAAAATGTGGAAAATTACTGCATAAGTTGTGTCTCAAATAAATGGTAAAGTTATCTATCTAGATCCTTAAACTATCCAAATGTATCAAACTGATACAACAATTGGAAAATATTTTCACCTTGCTTCAAATAATATTAAACTGTAGAAACAGAGATGATCTACCTGTCCAATCCAGCATGTAACATACGAGGGTTCCAAAGACTGGGCTACCTTAAAGGCTTCATGAGCAAGCTACATTAGAAACATATGAAAATCATAAGTAGATGATTAATATTAAAGTAAGGATTACATTTTCAAAAATATTAATGGTTTAAAAAGGATTGGATGAGATTTTATCAGCGGTATTATGAATGAACATTGAATAGCTACATAATACTAAGTAACTCCAGTTACTGTGACAATTGATCAATCTTACTTTCGCGTAATTACTAGTATTCTCAACATTTACCTCAATATTTTCATTCTTCAAATAAGTTGCCCCCAGGTTGGTCCAGGCCGCTACATTCTAGTAGAAGAGATTATAATATTTGAAAAATCAAGTTTTAATTTTTGCTGGTCCAGCTTTTGAAACATATGCTATTAGAGTTTGTTCTGAATTCAATATCATTTAAATTATCTTAATATTAACTGTAACTGTACAATGTATTCTGTTTTTCTGTGCAGCTGTGGTTGCATGATAGGAAATATACAAATGGATGGGAAAGAGCCCAAAAGTGATTTACTAGAATTGTTCCAAGTATGAGAAACTTCAGAACTGGATAAATTGAAGTAGTTCAAACTGTTCTCCCCAGAGAGAAGGTGGCTAAGACAACCTCCGATTGAAGTTTTTAGATTAGATTTGATTAGATTCCCTTCAGTGTGGAAACAGTCCGTTTGGCCCAACAAGTCCACACCAACCCTCCGAAGAGTAACCCACCCAGGCCTATTTCCCCTCTGACAAATGCACCTAGCACTATGGGCAATTTAGCATGGCCAATTCACCTAACTTGCACATCTTTGGACTGTGGGAGGAAACCGGAATACCCGGAGGAAACCCACGCAGACACAGGGAGAATGTGCAAACTCCACACAGACAGTTGCCAGAGGCTAGAAATGAACCTGGAACCCTTGTGCTGTGAGGTAGTAGTGCTAACCACTGAGCCACTGTGCCACCCTTTCAGAATCATGAATTAGCTGGACAGAGTAGATAGGGTGAAACCTGTTCTGCTTGTAAAAGAAAGACGACTGAGAGGTCATAGATTTAAAGTGTTGTACAAATGAGAAAAGGTTGTGGGGAGGAAAAAAAAACTTGTTCACTCAGTGATTGTTAGGATATGGAACGCACTATCAGATTCAACTGAGACATTGAAGAGGGAATTAGATGGTTATTTAGATACTAATGATGGGCAGGAATATGAGAAAAAACAGGAGATTAGCACTAGTAATACAGCCAATGCATGCACAGTGGGCCGAATGACTTCCCTCTGCACTCTAATAAGCGTGATTCTGCTCTCTTAAAATTATTTCAAACAAACCATCACCTAATTAATAATAGTTTGAGTAAAATGCACTCACTGGAAGTTTAAAAAA
Source organism: Chiloscyllium plagiosum (assembly GCF_004010195.1). NCBI lineage: Eukaryota > Metazoa > Chordata > Chondrichthyes > Orectolobiformes > Hemiscylliidae > Chiloscyllium > Chiloscyllium plagiosum. The sequence continues at coordinate 51,898,800 of NC_057711.1, forward strand.
TGAAGTTTCAAGTTTACTTACATTTTGTTCAACCTGAACAGATTTGATGAATGCATGTTGGGCTAGGGCATAATTTGCAATACCTGCATCAGAACAATGAGGAAAGTAATCAAAATATACTTAATTAAAGTTATCCAATTAATTTGCTGCTTATCTTATTTTGTACTGATGAGACAATGCATCAAAAACATTTTTTAAAAACAAAAATTTAGTGCACCAAAGTTTTCAATTATCACAGAATCAGAATCCCTACAGTGTGGAAGCAGGCCATACTTATCCTCAGAACAGCATCCCACCCATTACTGCCATCCTACCCTATCCCCAGAAACTTGCATATCTCGAGTCCAATCCACCTACCCAAACCTCCTTGAACATCATGGACAATTTAGCATGGCTACTCCGCCTACCCTGCACATCTTCGGACTGTGGGAGGAAACCGGAGCACCTGGAGGAAATCCATGGACAACAGAGAGAAAATGTGCAAACTCCACAAAGACAGTTGCCCACAGGTAGAATTGGACCCAGGTCACTAATGCAGTGAGGCAGCAGTGCTAACCATTGAGCTGTCCCAGAGATAATTAATAACTTCCAGATAGATTTTCAGTAATTCAGTTTTTACTGCTATACTAAACTTAAAATTCAATAAAGCAATACCTTTATAACATGCAACAACTCCAAGTGCATTCCAGTGTAGATGATTTTTGCTGTCTAACATCACTGATTTTTTGAGGCACTGTTGAATAGACATGCAATGAAAATTACATTAAAAATACAGTGTCCAAAAAAATTATAAACATGTAATTTTGAGGCAGTTAACCAATTTTCCTCTAATTGTAAAACAAAGAATTGCTGGAAATCTGAAACATGAAAATAAATTGCTGGAGAAACTCAGCAGGCTTGGCCACTTTTGTGGAGACAAAGCAGAATTAATGTAGTGTCCAGTGACCCTTCTTCAGAACTGTAGTTGGACCGAACAGATCAATTGAACACATTGAAGAGGGAGAAAAGAAAAGAGGATTGCATGTGCTAATAGAGCTCAACAAATTGACTTATTATTAACATAGGTAAATTAAAAGTCAGATAGAATCCCTGAATCAGAATTGATCTTCTCCTAATCAGTTGCTAGGTGATCCATTATGTTCAAATAAAATAAGAAATGTGCATCAATACTAGCCTGGAATTTCTACTGGGGTTGCAACCGGCAAATTCTTCTTTCCAATCGGGCATAGCAAGTTTTGTGGCTGGGACCTGGCTTTGGCAAAGGTACTGTTGAATTAATGTTAAGCAGCTGCTTGGGTGGAAAGCATGCAAGAAGTCCAAGCCATTATGTCCAAGCTAATATTAGACACTTTAAGCAGTATTTGTAAAACAGGCAGAAAGATTAAATGAAGGCATTTAATTACACAAGAAAGAATGCTAACTTTCAATTCAGAAATAAAACTGAAGTTGTGCAGTATATGTTTGAATTGAAGGTTATACTAACAGGCTATTAGAGGACACACACCATTAAAACATATAAGCAATTAGTAATGGAAAACATCTGCTCTCAGGAACATTTGCTCCCACTTCAGTTTTGGTTAGGTTTAACACTGACAAGGCAATAAATTGAAACAAACCTTTCTATTGTGTACATTGATCATTGATTGCATCCATCACATTTCTCAAATTGAAAAATTAAAAACAGAATGAGTGTTGGGAGTATAGTGGTAATCACAGTATGCAATTCAACTTGATGCAAAAAAAAAGTCAAAAACCAAAACAAAATACACTAAAATTTTCAAAACTTTAAAAACCTAGACCCTCTAAGGTAGATGTGTTTCTCTCCTTTTTATATAAAAAAAACAATTTACCAGTAGTGCTTTTTCCAATAACTCAGACACTATATTCCCTTCTGCAGTAGCCTGAGCCTGTCGGTAGTAGTTCACACCAAGGTCACACCACAGATTGGCAGATGTCGATGTCAATGTAAGGGCCCGTCCGTAGCATCTAGGAGAAAATAAGTTGCAGTTATAAGTGAAACTGCACTTTTCACACCACAAATAACAGAATTATGCTGAGATTAAACATCTCTTTGAACAGTGTGCTGACAGTTGGGTAAGGGAAATCCTGATCTCTTCCTAGAAATGAATTTTGCTTGCATTTAATATCCAAGTGCGATTTACAGCATTGATGAAAATTTTCTTAATGTGTTTGAACTCTAAATTTCACTCAGGCTTAAGCAGGGATATAAAAGCTCTCTATTTGTAGTTAGTTAGTTAAGGAAACCAGCTTGAGCTGTGGTTGTGGTTGCTGGAGGTCAGTCATTCCACTTCTAGGACACTTCTCCAAGAGTTCCTCAGCGTCCAAAATTTGACCATCTTCAGATGCTTCAATGTCCTTTCCTCCATCAGAAAATCAGAAGTAGAGATATTCACTGATGATTGTATAATGTTCAGCACCATGTTTGAATCCTTACAGATGACACAAACCACTTTTATATCTTTCCCCTCTCACCCTAAACTTATGCCCTCTAATTCTGGACTCCCCAACCCCAGGGAAAAGACTTTGCCTATTTACCCTATCCATGCCTCTCATAATTTTGTAAACCTCTATAAGGTCACCGCTCAGCATCCCACACTCCAGGGAAAACAGCCCCAGCCTGGTCAGCCTCTCCCTATAGCTCAAATCCTCCAACCCTGGCAACATCTTTGTAAATCTTTTCTGAACCCTTTCAAGTTTCACAACATCTTTCCAATAGGCAGGAGACCCGAATTGCACGCAATATTCCAACAGTGGCCTAATCAACGTCCAGTACAGCCGCAACATGACCTCCCAACTCCTGTACTCAATACTCTGACCAATAAAGGAAAGCATACCAACCGCTGCCTTCACTATCCTATTTACCTGCACTCCACTTTCAAGGAGCTATGAACCTGCACTCCAAGGTCTCTTTGTTCAGCAACACTCCCTAGGATCTTACCATTATAATAAGTCCTGCTAAGATTTGCTTTCCCAAAATGCAGCACCTCGCATTTATCTGAAATAAACTCCATCTGCCACTTCTCAGCCCACTGGCTCATCTGGTCAAAATCCTGTTGTAATCTGGAGGTCACCCTCTTCGCTGTCCACTACACCTCCAATTTCGGTGTCATCTGCAAACTTACTAACTGTACCTCTTATGCTTGCATCCAAATCATTTATGTAAATGACAAAAAGTAGAGGACCCAGCCTTGCGGCATTCCACTGGTCACAAGCCTCCAGTCTGGAAAAACAACCCTCCACCACCACTCTCTGTCTTCTACCTTTGAGCCAATTCTGTATCCAAGTGGCTAGTTCTCCCTGTAGTCCATGAGATCTAAACTTGCTAATCAGTCTCCCATGGGGAACCTTGTCCAACGCCTTACTGAAGTCTATATAGATCACATCTACCACTCTGCCCTCAACAATCCTCTGTCACTTCTTCAAAAAACTCAATCAAGTTTGTGAGACAATTTCCCACACACAAAGCCATGTTGACCATCCCTAATCAGTCCTTGCCTTTCCAAATACATGTACATCCTGTCCCTCAGGATTCCCTCCAAAAACTTGCCCACCACCGAGGTCAGGCTCACCAGTCTATAGTTCTCTGGCTTGTCCTTACCGCCCTTCTTAAACAGTGGCACCACGTTAGCCAACCTCCAGTTTTCCGGCACCTCACCTGTGACCATCGATGATACAAATATCTCAGTAAGAGGCCCACCAATCACTTCTCTAGCTTCCCACAGAGTTCTAGGGTACACCTGATCAGGGCTGATCTTTGAGGGGCCCTATTCTCTCCCTAGTTACCTTTTTGTCCTTAATATATTTGTAAAACCCCTTTGGATTCTCCTTAATTCTATTTGCCAAAGCTATCTCATATCCCCTTTTTGCCCTCCTGATTTCCCTCTTAAATGTACTCCTACTTCCTTTATACTCTAAGGATTCACTTGATCTATCCTGTCTATACCTTACAAATGCTTCCATCTTTTTCTTAACCAAACCCTCAATTTCGTTAGTCATCCAGCATTCTCTATACCGATCAGCCTTCCCTTTCACCCTGACAGGAATATACTTTCTCTGGATTCTCGTTATCTCATTTCCAAAGGCTTCCCATTTTCCAACCATCCCTATACCTGCTAACATCTGCCCCCAATCAGCTTTCGAAAGTTCTTGCCTGATACCTTCAAAATTGGCCTTTCTCCAATTTAGAACTTCAACTTTTAGATTTGGCTTATCCTTTTCCATCATTATTTTAAATCTAATAGAATTATGGTCGCTGGTCCCAAAGTGCTCCCCCACTGACACCTCAGTCACCTGCCCTGCCTTATTTCCCAAGAGTAGGTCAAGTTTTGCACCTTCTCTAGTAGGTACATCCACATTACTGAATCACAAAATTATCTTGTACACACTTAAGGAATTCCTCTCCATCTAAACCCTTAGCACTATGGCAGTCCCAGTCTATGTTTGGAAAGTTAAAAACCCCTACCATAACAACCCTATTATTCTTACAGATAGCTGAGATCACCTTACTAGTTTGTTTCTCAATTTCCCTCTGACTATTAGGGGGTCTATAATACAATCCCAATAAGGTGATCATCCCTTTCTTATTTCTCAGTTCCACCCAAATAACTTCCTTGGATGTATTTCCGAGAATATCCTCCCTCAGCACAGCTGTAAAGCTATCCTTTATCAAAAACTCCACTCCCCCTCCTCTCTTGCCTCCCTTTCTATCCTTCCTGTAGCATTTGTATTCTAGAACATTAAGCTGCCAGTCCTGCCCATCCCTGAGCCATGTTTCTGTAATTGCTATGATATCCCAGTACCATGTTTCTAACCATGCCCTGAGTTCATCTGCCTTCCTTTTGCATTGAAATAAATGCAGTTTAATTCATTAGTCCTACCTGGTCCCTGCCTGTTTGACTCACTATGAAAAATATTTCAAGTGGGAAGTATCACCATCCATGATTTAAAAAGTTAAAGGTAGAATTAAAGAGAAAGTAAACCATTTTGTAGAAGTGAATGGCAGATCACAAATTGAATGCAATATAAAATCAGCAAAGAAAATCTCAACTAATAAAAACGGCAAAATTGGAGTAATTTACACCTTTCCCGTACAAAAAAAACCCAGAAACAGTCTAAGAAACTCAGCAGGTCTAGCAGCATGTGGATAGAAAGCAGATAGGTGGAAATGGAGCCCAGAGAGAGAGAGTGTGTGTGTGTGAAAGAAAGAAAGAAAGAAGAGTGAGTGAAAAAAAAGAGAGAGAAAAAAAAGAGAGAAACAGCAGAATCTCTTATCAGGATGCTCTTACTGGTCTCCACTTCTTCTGGGAAAGGCCAGAAGTATCCCAATCTAGCACTACCCTCCTCCATCTGGCTCAGCCCATCCTCAATTTGAGCTACTTCTCCTTTAACCCCTCTCACTTTCTTCAGATCAAAAGTGTGGCCATGGGTACCTGCATAAGACCCAGTTATGCCTGTTTCTTTGTGGGGGCCCAATTTTTGACTCAGATTTCCAGCATCTGCAGTTTCTGGTTTCCTCATGTCATGTTGGGCTTTCTTCATTCCCTTGAGATTATGTTCTCTTGTTTTCAAAACTGCTGCTAATGTGAATACTTTCTCTCCACCTACTGTGTAGACTACTCATACCCTAGAAAGTCTCTTTCAAATCTCTTCTCTACATTTTCTTCTCTAAAATTAATAATACCAGCTTCTACATATTATTCACATGATTGAAGTTCCGCATCCCTGCAACCATCCTTGAAAATCTTCTCTGTACCAACTTTAAAGGCATCATCCATCAAGTATGTTGCCCAAAAAGGAAAGTAATAATCCAACTGAGATTGAATTAGTACTTTAAAAGAGATTCACCGTGACTCCATTGATTTTCTATCCTAAACATCCATTAATATGGAATCCAGAATCCAGTCTGTATTAATTACCTCATTGTAAAATATAAAAAAATTATGGCCACTTCTACCTTTCATCTCCATATAGTCAGGTCCTGAATTTAATACAGTCGTCTATTAGCTCACTTTTAGCAATGTTTAGGACATTCAACATTACTGTGGCAGAATTTTCTTCCTTGGTATTGCATATGCAATACTGTAATTTATAGGCAAAAAGATATTATTTTTGCCTAGAAGTGTAAATCCTCTTTTTGGTGCCTAATCTACTCTATTACTTTTGTTTGTATTGCGTTACTTCTTATATGGCTATATAAGATTTAAAAAGTCCATTTTATGTTAGCTGCCAGTCTTTTCTCCATGTCTTTGCATGTCTTAGTTCAATTTTCGTTGGCCTTCTGAATGTTATATATTCAGTCTAGTCCTATATTATCAATCTCAGATTGGTCATATGCATGCCTTTTCAGCTTAATTTTCCTCGCAATATCTTTCATCCTTCAGAAAGCTCTGGCTTTACTTACCCTATCTTTGCCTCTTGCCAGAACATATTTCCACTATACCCAAACTGTATCTTCTTTAAGGCAACCCATTGTTACATTATAGTCTTGCCAGCCAGTCTTTGATTCCAATTTATTACCTCACTGAAATTACTTCTCATCCAAATATGCATTTTTACCTCATAGTATTCCTCATTTTTCCCCTATTCCTAATTCAAATATAATGGAACTGTGAGTGATGCTCCCTAAATGTCCCACTATTAGAACTTAATCTATCTCATTCTTCAGAACCAGATCCAGCAATGCCTCCCTTCCTTATGCAGCCAGAAACATACTGATCTTTGCTCTTTACATTATTAATTTTCTAGTCTCTTATGATTATTGAAGCTCACGTTATTATACTCAATAGTTGTTTCAATTATTAGTAATTCAACACCATTTAATCTTTATTTTGAAATTTGAAGAGGAGGAAAATGTTGGCTGCTAACTGCATTACGCCAGCGGTAGCAATGATTTTTAGAAGATTTTTAATTTCTAATTTTATTTTGTACAGAGGAAAAAAAACAAACTGTTCATTGATTATGGCAGAGACCTAGAAGATTTTTAAGAATTGGGGAAGCTGGTGGCTAACTGATATGACTGAGAGAATGACAAAATAAGTAAGAGTCAATTACAGGGATGAGATCAAGTTCAGAGGCTGTGTTCCTCTGCTTTTCTTCATTGGTACTGGAGGTGAAGAAAAAAGGAATCAAATCAAGAGGGCTGCAGAAAGTAGTGAGTTACAGATAGAAGACTTTAGATTTTCCTCACCTTAAAATGATTTTCCAATAGTAGGCAAGCGCAACTACAAAAATTATGTACTTGAAGAGAGAACAGTCTAAGAAGGTATAGTTACAGGAAGGATTATAAAAAAAAAAGCGAAAGACAACCATTTAAAGATGAAAAAAAGGCCTCTTTTTTGACAAAGTAATTTACCTTCCTCCTAGTCGGAGCAGTTCATTTTTATCTAAATAATGCACATTTCTCTTTTCATCCTGTCCAATGAGAATGGCAGAGACTCTAATGTTAACTTTTGCTGGTGACAAAACGTGGAGCACGGTGCATGTATCTCCAATTAGCTTCCATAGACAGGATACATCAGGTCGACACTGTACAGCTCTGCAATAAAACCAGAGGTAAAACAATAAACACACTCACTTAATCTATAGCACCACTTTCAAGCAGCTGCCTTTAACAAAAGGTCAAGGCTACCAAGATATACATACATTTTTAAAAAAAGCAGTAATTCATTAAATTATTTTCAACCAATGTGAGCTCCTAAAGTTGCTGCGAGAGAACTGGGCATTTAGGACAGAATGAAACAAATGTACCTCCTTAACTAATTATGCTGAAGAACTGGGGGATTGACTTTCTTCTCGTCCTAGTGCTGTTAAAGTTAAAAATGGGTGAATTCAAATCAAATGAAGAATAAAAAGTGATTAAGAAAAAGAAAGCTTTATTCAAAATTAATTTTATATCATTAAAATCTCTAACACTATATTGTAATTTGTTTATTCTAAGCATGATGGAAGACGTTCAGCAGTAATTGGTACTTTGAAATGGATAAGACAACTTTAGTTGCTTCTAATCCGGAAGTGCCACAGGATTCAAAATGTTAATTCTGTTCTCTACACAGATGCTGCTGGACTTGCCGAGTTTCTCTAGTAATTTCTGTTTTTTTGTTTCAGATCTCCATATTACTTTGTGGGGAGTTTAATTCTACACAAGTGCCGAGACATCACTCCATTCAGTACATTTCAATGGTGAACAGATGGAAACCCTGCTGCTTTTACTAAATTAACAGTGCAGTGGTGCATCTTGGAAAACAACTTCTGAATTTCAGCATTTACCAATCTGTCTTCTCTTTTTTGATTTGCATAGCATTTGCATAAAAAGAACTGCAAATGTTATTAGCTTTGTCCCAATTTTGACAGTTAATTATGTCATTGAGTTTATGGTGGGATTTTGTTTTTAAAGTTATTCATTTTTTGGGATGTGGGCATCGCTAGCAGGCCAGCATTTATTGCCCATCCTAGCTGCCCACTAGTAGACTGGTGTGGCGGCAATTGGCTGGGTTGGATTTGTCCTTTTTATGTACAGAACAAAAATTGGGCAACTTTCCACATTGTCAGGTAGATGCCAGTGTTGTAACTGTACTGGAAGATCTTGGCTAGGGGAGCGGCAAGTTCTGGAGCATAATTCTTCAGAACTATTGCTGGGATGTTGTCAGAATCCGTAGCCTTTGCAATATCCAGTGCCTCTAAACATTTCTTTAGGTAATGTGGAGTGAATCGAATTGGCTGAAAACTTATTATCTGGAATGCTGGGGACCACTGGAGGACAGCGAGATGGATCATCCACTTGGCACTTCTGGCTAAAAATTGCTGCGAAAGCTTCAGCCTCATCTTTTGCAATGATGTGCTGAGCTCTTCCATCATTGGGGATGGGGATATTTGTAAAGCCTCCTCCCCCAGTGAGTTGTTTAATCATCCACCAACATTCATGACTGGATGTGGCAGTACTGCAGAGCTTAGATCTGATCTGTTGGTTGTGGGATCGCTTAGCTCTGTGTATCACTTGCTGCTTATATTGTTTGGCACGCAAATAGTCCTGTTAGTTGGCTTCACTGGCTTGACATCTCACCTTTCTCCTTCTAAGAAGGCAGCCGAAATGAAAAAAAACAAAATCGGACAGGTTGGCACTAGGAAGATATCTACCTCCTTCTTGCCACCACAGATATTAATTTCTGGGCAGGAAGGCCCATGGTTGACTTTCCCCATCTTCTGGCAAATAAAGCCTTAAGTTATCAATTAATAACCACTTAACAGCCACATCTCGCCTGGGCTGCAATTACTTAAGCAGCAGCAAGGACAAGAAACAGCTAGCCTACCCAAGAAATAAACCAGCACAGATAGGCTGTCAGTTTGGGGATTGGTGGTCCCTCAATCTACATTAACGATTGCAAGATTGAGGGGCTCACCTCAGGTCAGGATATGGGCTCTGAAAGACACTCCTAGTGCTCACTTTTGACTTCCTCCCTACAAACAGCAACCTGATGAACCTCTCAACCCCTAAACAACAGTTACAAATTTCACCTTTGACCCTCTATCAGAGTATCTGAGACATGAGTGATTGCTTGGCAGCAGCCATGGCCTCTGCCATGGCATTGCCATGTTCTGGATTTTGATTGGCTGGTAGCTCCAGGTGAGTAGAACTTTCTGGTGTAGCTTCTTACATCCAGCAGAAAGCTTACTGGCAACCTTCAGCTGCCAGTGTAACATCTGATTCCAGCAAGCTTTCTGATAAAGGTAAGCCACAGGTTTTAATTCATTAGTCTTAGATTTTGGCTTAATCCAGAAATGAACAAATCTGGCTTATATATAACAATATAACAGTGAATTGATGAGTCCACATTTACAACACTGGGTACAATTTTGGACATGGATACATGGCAGGTATAGCATAGAATCCAAAAAATAGTGCAAGGGGTGGAAACTAGTTACAAGGCGAAAACTGAAATGCTGACAATATTTACACGAGAGTAGAGAACAAGGTAAAATTTGATATGCTTCTCACAATTACGAAGAGCTTTGATCATTTAGATCGGAAAAAACAATTCTTCCGGTTGGGAAATCAGCAAGAGTGAGCAGAGAGGTAAGGTGGAATGGCTTTCCAAAGACAAAATGCTGGCACAAGAAAATACTGAAGTGCAAATCACTACGCAAGTGATCATATGTGAATCAGACAGAGGGTTAAGAGAGTGTGCTGGAGATTTGTTTGGTTTGCACCAGCACAGGGCCAGTGCGCTAGATGTGACATATGAATTTGCATTGCAAAAAAAATTAAAATTTGTACTGGCTACAACTAAATAATGTTGGTGACTACAAGTTGGTCTGCACTTGTCTTTTCAATGAAGACCTGGAACTCAACAAAGGAGAGGAGAATTGCAACAGCAAACCCATACCACATTTATATTCTACCCTGCTGTCACCACTCTATTCTGCTCACTGAAGTTGTTGTAGAGGATTCAAAAGAAAATAGTTTGTAAATAAAAGTATCCTGTTTTGGATTGGTGTAAATGGTACAAGTACAAAACATATTTTGCTCTCTTAACTACTGATTTAGTACTTTGCAAATTTAATAAAGATGTTGAAACAACAATTTCAAAGCTGGTTTAATGTTTGTTTTTACTCACCTAGCTAAGTACTGAAGTGCTTCTTCTGCTGAATCCAAAGCCCTTCCATCTAAACAATCATCAAGGGCACTTCGTGTCATCATTAAATAGCATTCACCTAGGCCTAGAAAAGCATGAATAAGCCATGTGGTTTGAGGGTGTCTACTTTTTAAAAAAGAGAGATGAATATCCTCTTCTACTATATATATTTAAATACGTTTTTTTTCTGCCAACAATACACTTATAAAACATTTTCATGATATTTTTGCATACTATTTTATTTTAGTTGTACATTTCAAAAAGTTAAATTTAGATCAGAATACTTGAATGTTATTTCTCTCCCTTCAAAATACTTGCACCCTTGGGCAATTGAAGGAACCCCTGCCATCCTCCAGGTAACTCTGAATGTCAATATGTTATGAAAAATTTGTTCCCATTTCCACACCTCAGCCTGAAGACCATATTAGAGGCTCGTGAAAGCAGTCAGTCCTAACATGCAAATGATTTGGGGTATCGGTGTTGGACTGGGGTGTACAAAGTTAAAAATCACAACACCAGGTTATAGTCCACAGGTTTATTTGGAAGCACTAGCTTTTGGAGCACTGCTCCTTCTTCAGGTGGTTGTGGAGTATCAGATCGTAGGACAGAGAATTTATATCAAATGTTTACCGTGTGATTTAATTAAAATTATGTATTGAAAAAGACCGAATGTTTGTTAAGTTTCTCATCTTTTAGAATGGGCATGTTGGTTTCAGTTCTTTCATATGTAAATCCCAGAAATTTTTTAAAGTTATATTCTCAAGTGAACTTTAATAATAGGTGCCATGTTGCCCCAGATAATGTACTGAAGGAGTGAGATGCCCTGCATGAGGCTGTCTGAGTCCCAATGTTCAGACTGATTCTAATCTAAAAAAAAGGGATTGATGTAAATCCGTGTAAGATTCTGTAAATCCAAATTTTAGATTAGAATCAGTCTGACCATTGTGGCACAGACAGTCTCACACAGGGCAGCTCACACCTTCAATGCATTATCTGGGCCAACATGACACCTATTGTTTAAGTTCACTTGAGAATGTAACTTTAAGAAAGTTCTGAGATTTACATCAGAACGAACTGAAACCAGCATGCCCATTCTAAGAGATGAGAGACTTAACAAATAATCGAGGTCTTTTTCAATATATAATTTCAATTAAATCACACTGTAAACATTTGTTAGAAATTCTCTGTCCTATGATCTTATACTCCACAACCACCTGATGAAAGAGCAGTGCTCCGAAAGGTAGTGCTTCCAAATAAACCTGTTGGACTATAACCTGGTGTTGTGAGATTTTTAACTAACTTGCAAAGGTCTTGTAATTGATGAAAGCTGTATAAGAAACTTCGTTTTGTTTTAGCTTACATGTTTCAAATACTTACATGACTGTGGTTAAGTATATATTCTTGCTTAGGTCAGCGCAACATCGAGGGCCGAAGGGCCTGTTCTGCGCTGTATTGTTCTATGTTCTATATAATATGCCATAAGTATTTTTTCTTTCCATTTTATCAAGCTTAATCACAGTTTATTATTAGACAAAATGTGAATAACTGATGCATTTAAAATCCTTTATCATCCTTATCTTGAACTTGTGTTACGACACAGGGTAAACCCCCCCCCCCCCCCCACCACTAATTTAAAAGAGCAACACAGACGATTTAACCTATGCTGTAATCTGTTAAAATTCGAGAGGCCAAGAACTATCCCAAAGGTCATCATTAAAGTTAAAATTAACAACATTTTTTTAAAAAGTCTAACAGAGAATAATTAACTAACAATTATTTATAACTCCTTTCACTAACCTATCTTTTACTTTCCCTCCTATAATACTGTCCGATAAAGCCCCCCCCCGATTTGGTAAATCTGAAAAGTTTAAACTTCCAAAACCAGCCGGGTGACAAATCTTCTCTTTGTACCTTCCTCTTAGTGGTTTTGTTTCACAAGTCATTGATAGATAAAGATATCCTTAAGAGAACTATTCTGCGGGCAGTCTGCATATTGTGGTGGCTTGGCAGTTCTCCTCCAACTGTTCAATTTTTTTCAGTTTTATACCCAAAAGCATCAGATTGTTTCATTGGTTTTAATATTGTCAAAGTACCAAATTCAAACTTGATTGTAGTTTAGTATCTTGGGGCATAATTTAAATGGATTGGCCAAATTTAAATCTGTTTTTGTCTCAAAGTAACCCAGGTACTGCCAGCTGCTGAATCAAGTGAAACATAGTAAATTCTCCAGCACTCTGTGCTTGCTAAGTCCTTCAACTCTCAAAGGTACAATACTCCTACATCTTCATAACATTTGGCTCAGCAATATCCCATAGGTCCAAGCATACACAATGTATTTATCGATCACCAGCTACCCCTCTTTCCTTACTTTTTCTCTACCAGTAGTGACCATTTTTTTTAGTATCACTGGACAGTCTTCCCAAATTTCTCCATCCTGCCATCTCCCACTTTGGTTTCTGTAGCTTCTAAAAATTACTGTTTTGTAACTGCAAGTTTAGTGCAACTACTTTTGGTACAATCTGTCCTGGTCAATAAATTGCTATGAAATATCTCTTGTATGTCTGAAGTGTTTAGAATTCTCAGTTTGATGAAAGCTGGTTTGACTTTAAGGGTAACAAGGAAGAATAATTAGAGGTTATTGCAGCAATCATTTCTGCTCGCTATTTCTTGGAATTTACTGCTTATTTTACACCCTTTACTAAAAATGGTAACTCATTAGCTGTTACAGAAATCTTAAAATTACTGCTTTAATAATTTGGCATGCTATTCCACGACAATCCTACATCAAATCAGCATTGCAATTTTTGTGAATATTTTATCTGGTTCTTTCTATTCTTTTTAAGGAACCTCAAGTTAAATTACAAGTGTATTCAGTATTTTTTATATTTAAAGTACTTACTCTAAATAACCATGAGACAGCCTTGACTCATGATCAGATTAGCACCACAAATTCAATTTCTTAATCACTAGTTAATATGAATCATTCAATTCTGTTTGACAAAGCAAAGCAGCACCTGTACTAAGGTCTAAACTGCACATTTCTTTGATTCTTCTTCAGTAATCAAACTAAACCTTTTATAACAGCTCAATTACATGCTACTGTGTTTCTCTTATTTCCATGGCCTTCAAAGTGAGAACAAAAGGAAGCAGTACTATTTTCTGGGAGAATTATGAAGCAAACTTAGGTGGGGTGTTGTTGAAGGATGTTCTTTTAGGAAATACTTACAAATGCTAAACTGAAGCAACCCAGCAAAAGTACTGCTTAAATGATTATGTGGAGGCTCAGAAGAACAAAGAGTACTTCAAACCCTATAAAGATAATTAGGATTTTTCCTTTGCAATTGTTATTAGAACTGTCCTTCTGGGCACTATCCTTGCAAGGCAACCCAGACCTGACCTGCCTTAATCTGACAAGCTACACAGAGACATTCAATCATCATTCTGCAGCTCAATGATTAGATGTAAAATACGCCAGAGAAGAATAGTCTGACCATCTATTTGCTGCAACCAGCCAGTACTTTGAGTCAGCTGGTGCACAAAATGTCAATGTGCATTTTATGTATCAAAGAAACCAAATCCTTACATGTTAAATGGTCAAAAGGTCTGAAACATGGAATCTCAATAAGAAACATTATTCCTTCTCACCTTGTCTGAACAAGATAACCCAGCTGAAGGACAAGTGAGACACCTGCCAAATTGATCTGGAAGCATTAGCTTTCAAGAATTTTCCATATCCGGTGTACCTCAAACAATAATTTAGCATGCAACACCGAAATACTTAATGCACTTTGGACAATGTAAAAATAAATAAAACTTACCTTTGAGGGCAGGGACATACTTCTTTGAATTCTGAATTATCTGTTTATACTCTGTAACTGCTTCTGCATACTTGCCAATAATCTGTTTAATGGCTGCAATCTTGTAAATGTTGTATACAGAGTTTGGATTCAGTTCGCTGGCTTTAGTGAAAGCCTTTAAGGCAGCAGTGTAACCTCCTCTACTGAGATAAGCTTCTCCTAAACATTCCCAGCAATTTGAATCTTTCAGGTCTGCTCTCAAGGCTGCTTGTAAACTGTTAAAAATGACAGATCATTAATTCCAATAATACAATCAAAAGCTGATTTTAAAATCATAGAATAAAAAAGAACACTAATGTCTTTCAAACTATTCTCCACAAAGCTATTTTCCTGTGGCCTTAAAATTCTTCAACAGTAGAGAGAATAGATTAACTGGGCTGAAAGACATACATATAAATAAAAAAAAAACAAAAAACAAAATCAAGCATTGGTATGGTGTGGTACAGTGAATCTCAACACTTTGCTCTTTACATTTTTTCAGTTTCCAATTTATGCCTGTCAATGGAATCAGCCCTTGTGCTGATGATTTCCCAGCAAGCCTTTCTGAACTTGGTTATTGGTTTCACCAATGTAGAGAGGTCTATGAAGGAGGACAAAAAAACATACAAAGTAAGAGCATCATTGCAAGATTCTCCTTTTCCTCCTTGATCTCGCTCCCTCTCTGGGTGAAGTACTTGGGAACTTGATGAGGTTTCCACACCTCAGTATCTTGATTATCTTATAAACTCTGAAAAGCTGAACTGTGATTATTATCTGAAGACTTGGATCCAGCTCATTTTCCATCCTAACTGGAGCCTTATTTGGAAGATTTGCCACTTGCAGTAAGCAATTCAATTTTATCAGCAAGAAACCTGGTGGACCCATGAGAATGATCAAATTCTATCCTTTGTTCACAGACCGATGGTCAATAGAGGTGTATTTTCCTTTTGCCCTAATGTCACCTCTGCAGACATTAGCATGTCTGTCGTCTTTTGCATTGTGAGAATGTACCTGTTTTGGCAGTAAAATAAAAGAGGATACATTTCTAACTCCAGATTATGGCCTCAAAGTTAACTGGTTTTGCCTATGTTTAACAGTGGTTGTTTTAAACTAAATTGATCAATTATTTCATGAAAAAAAAACTCTGGTCAAAATCCCCTTCATATTGTTATCCAGAATAAAAGACAAACAATTGCCATTTGTGATTGAATTAATTTTTTTTTATGAATCATGCAACGTATGGACTAGTGGGGTTTTACCAGCGCATTCCTCCAGTCACAGTTGCTTCTGTTGATTTTTTCCTTCTCCCCCCTCCCCATCACGGGGAACATGTCCTAGATTTATGCATTACGCATCTCTCTCACATCACCCTCAATATTCTCCCTCAGCTTCCCTCAACTAGGATACTCATTTCCCCACCTGCTCTGATAATTCTCTTCTAATGACACAACTGAGTACCTGGCAATTAAACATAGATATCTTACTCTGCCACAGCCAGTGAACTCTGGTTGGTTCTCATGTAATAAAGTCCTCGTCTAAGCCAAGCCCATTTGGCTGTTCCAGCACTTGACTGATCAGTCACTGTCCTCAGAATTGCAAGAGCAGTCCCCTAAAAGCAAACAAGTATCAATGTGAAAAAAGTGATATAAATAAATAAATCACGACTACGAATCAACTCGCTGTGTAATACAATTGCCAAAGTAACACAGGAATTACTTTTTTTTTAAATAAGTTGCATTAAAATTTTCAAGTAATCAATTTGGTCTTGTCCATCATCCAAGTAAAAAGCAACAACATGTGACTTTCAAGCTTATTCAGTTCCAATCATTGCCATCCTACTCACCTTTCACAGAATTACTTAGATTAGATTAGATTACTTAGTGTGTGGAAACAGGCCCTCCGGCCCAACAAGTCCACACTAACCCGCCGAAGCGCAACCACCCAAACCCATTCCCCCACACTCTGCCCCTTCACCTAACACTGCAGGTAATTTAGCATGGCCAATCCACCTAACCCAGGCCTCTGGCGCTGTGAGGCAACAGTGCTAACCACTGTGCCACCATGCCGCCCATGAATATACTTTACTAACAGTAAACTAGCTGATTGGAATAAGTTGGCAGAATTGCAAGTTAAATGTTGGCACATAATGGGCAGCCAGTGACAAGATTCATGATTCATCTCACCGACAGATGCCCACAAAGGGTCTGCTGGCTTTTGAGCAAAATCTTGAGTGATTCTAGCATCTGCTTTAGCAGGTGCCCTCAGCTGAGGATTTGTGACGACTGAAAGTAGGGAAGTAACAGCAAATCTTCAACCAAACAAAAAAAAAACTTCACAAAGACATGCAATCTAAACCAGTAAAAAAATGTATTTAAACTGTTCTTATTTTAGTCGGTGTGTGCAAAGAGAAATAGTGTTAAGGGAAAGATAAATTATAAATTAGTTATTAAAAAGTCAAAAGGACTTTTCTTTAACAAAATAATCTCCAACAAAAATAAGCTTCTGAAAGAATGAGACTCCATGACCAGGAAAGTTACTTGGCAGCAAATATTATCTCATTTAAAACTCTGAAATACACCAGTCCCAATTATTTTCTGCCATGATTAGTGTATAACTAACAAACTGCAGGCAAATTTTCAAAACCGAGATGATAGGCAAAGTTCTGTTATAACGCAGAATACAGAGCAGCAGGGTAAATAACCTCTCAACTTTCAGACTTCCTTGTTTAACGGTGAGTGGGCAGACCCCAAAAGCTCCTGTACTACTTACTCTAACATAGGTGACTATTGCCAGCCTTGTTGCTTTTGTTAAATGCCAAGTCAGGACTGATATTATTTCAAAACTTAGAGGCAGCACGGTGGCACAGTGGTTAGCAGAGACCCGGGTTCAATTCCTGCCTCAGGCAACTGACTGTGGAGTTTGCACATTCTCCCATTGTCTACGTGGGTTTCCTCTGGGTGCTCCGGTTTCCTCCCACAGTCCAAAAATGCGCGGGTTAGGTGAATTGGCCATGCTAAATTGCCCAGAGTGTTAGGTGAAGTGGTAAATGTATGGGAATGGGTCTGGGTGGGTTGTGTTTCGGCGGGTCGGTGTGGACTTGTTGGGCAGAAGGGCCTGTTTCCACACTAAGTAATCTAATCTAAAAACTAGCCCAGAGAACGAGATAAGAGTATTTCTGTGTAATTATTTTGCGTTTCTGAATCCAATTTCAACAGAAGAAAAATGCCCAACAATTCACCAAGGTGACAGGTCATGTGTTAAGGTACACATGAAATACAAGGATCAAAGAAAAAAAAAATTATGAAGCTTGGAACATTTAAAAGGCATCTGGATGGAGGTATGGATATGAAGGATTTAGAGGGATATGGGCCAAGTACTGGCAAATGGGACTCCATTAATTTGGGATACCTGGTCAGCATGTACAAGTTCTGGTCAGTATGATTAGTTGGACCGAAGGGTCTGTTTCCGTGCTGTGTCTACTTAACAGCTTTTAGTTTTAACAATATAATAAAAGTCTTAAAGCCTGAAATCCTACTGTGTAATCCTTCCAGTTATTCAATGGAAATTCAAATGACCTTTTAAAAATTTAAAAGTCTTTGTGGGAATCATAACACCGTTTAGATATACTAAGATGAATATGTATCTTTCCAACTTAGCTTCAGTCACAAAGTGAAAACAATTCTGAAAGAATAGTTTAAACATGTGCAGTACCATATCTCCAAGTTCAACACTGAGATCAACAGCAGCTGCTCCTGCTTCTTCATCACTATTATTTAGCTCAAAGGCTTTTTTGTAGCAACCACGAGCTCTGTTTTTATCTTGTACTATGTCATGATAGTAGTGGCCTAAGTAGCAGAATGTTCGTCCATTGTATGTGTCCAACTTGGCAGCCTACAGTCGGTTAAGAAGAAACTTATGAATAAGCTGGAACTGAAGTCAAAAGTGAAAGACAACAGAAGAAACAAAATATCTTGACACTTTTGAAACTATAATTGGTTAGCATTAGACACATTGTAACAGAAACTGGAAAATATACCCTTCGATAGCTAAATTGTAACCGTTTTCTCCTGGTCTTCAATTTTCCATCATGGTACACAAGTTTGAATTTTAATTCCTAAATGAAATAGTTTATCCTTAGAACCACGGGTTAAGGAGGGGGAGTTAGAATGCTGAGTCACACCTTTCTTTTGCATTATAAATCTATAATGATATTGAAGTAGCAATCATTTTAGCAAAGCTTCCATTATGTTTTCCTTAGTTTCACCTTGGAAAATGTGACAAGATGTTCATAATTGCAAAAATACTGCGTACAATTAAGTATCCAAAAGAAATCCAAGCACAGTTATGACAGAAGACACAAAAATATAACTTTTATAAAGTTTGAATTCAAGTGTCTTAGCTTTCACTATTCAGAAATGTCTCTAATTCCAATATTATACAGTAGTTTATTTTCAAAATCTTACAAAAAATGCAAGGGAATCAATAAGTTATGGGTTAGAATTAAGTACAGTATCCAATTGCCCTCTGGATGTTTCCTTTGAAAGGTTTAAACATGTACTTAGTTGTACTTTATGCTTCTTTACTCTTTTCATTACAAAAATGGTTACGACATTTTGACATGATTTCATACGTGACTTCCAGCTTATTTAGTTTGTAGCAGGTAACATATATGTTTAAATGAATGTAAAGCATTCACAGAGCATAAAGAATCTCTCGAACAACATCCAACTCTGTTATATCACATCAATCAGTTTCAATTCTTTCACTGACTTTATTCAAACCAGCAGAGAATCAATAGAAATTTACCAATTAAATAAAGCTATGGTTTCAGTCCCTAGCCAATGATTGCATCCCTCTGCCTGGAGACAGACTACAAGGATGTGACAATTTGACCGAAGGGATCAACTTCCAACCAGTAATCCTCTCAATTAACATGACCACCAATCCCACTTCCATAACTTCGGTCCCACCTAGCTCACAAGAACAGAGAACTAGGAACGGAAAAAGGCAATTCAACCCCTCAAGCTTGCTTAGCCATTTATACACGAGGTTAATCTCATCTTGGTCCCAACTCCACTTTCCTGCCTACTCTCCATAACCCTTCATCCCATTTAGAATGGGATAGAACTAAAAATTTATCTCCTTAAAATTATTTAGCGTCCCAGAATTCATCATATTCTGGGGTAGCGAATTTCATGACCCTTTGAAAAATGTAATTCTTCATCTTTATTTTAAATCTGGTAAGCTTATCCCAAAATCAAGACTCCTATTCTAGCTTGCCTCAAAAGGGGAACTATTCCCTCTATGTCTACTTTGTCAATAACCTTTTAGATCTTATATACCTCAATTAGACAATATAGCCCAAAACTGCTCAATCTCACTTTATAAAACAAGTCCCTCATCTCTGGAAGCAATCTAGTGAATCTCCTCTGAAATGCCTCCAATGCAACTAAATCCCTCAAGTAAGGAGACCAAAACTGTATGCAATTGTAGCTCATTTGCTGCTGAAAAGTTTACCTATGCATTTGTTACCTTATTCCTAAGCTACACTGGCCAGTCTTCCATGTACTTGAGCTCATTCAGAATTTCCAAATTATTACAGCGCAGGAGATGGCGTTTCGGCTCATAGTACTGCAACTGGTATGGGCACAAAGTTTCAATCCATCTTTTGCCCATATCCTTGCACACTATTCCTAACCATATATTCATTAAATGCTCTCTTGAATGCCTCAGTTGAATGTGCTTCTATGTTTCCAGGCAAAGGCTTCCATACCTTAACTCCTCATTGTGTGAAAAAGCTTTTTCTCATTGCAGCTAATGAACTTGAAAGACCCTATACAGAGGAAAATGAACCTTCCACCTCAGCGAGCAAATCTATACCCTTCATACATTATACAGTGCAAAGGGCAGCAACTGTTAAAAGATGCTGCTCACAGAGTACAAAACAAATGTAAAAGTACTACACAAACAGAAAAAAAAAGGACATAAGTGAACAATTTTGAATCACCTACAGATAAAATTGAAAAAGAGAACTGGAAATGTTTGTAGACTTATGCTTAAGGTACTCCACCAATCAAGAAAACTGAATGTGTACTACATAGCCAAATGATCAAAGAAAATCATACATCGACTGTATAACAGTCAGATTATACTGTGAATACTGTTTTATTCCAATCTTTGAGGCAGTTCAGGGAAAAGTTACACATTGAATTTCTTCAAAATTTAGGATTTGCTTCATGCAATTTTTTAGCAATTTCTTCATACAGAAAAAATGTCAACAGAGAGAACAGCTTTCTGGACAAGTGTGGACAAAAACCCTGAAATTAGTTAATAAGCAACAATATACTATGGTACAATGGGCTGCAGTGTTTTCTTGGTTAGATGAATTATGAAATTTCATTTAATCAATCTTACTAGCATCTCTGTGAATGCATATTATGAGTTAAAGCAAGATCAATGAGATTAGGTGATTGCTTAATAAGTCAGAAGTCATAATACCATTGTCTGAAATATTTAAGTTAAAATTCACACAACACCAGGCTATAGTCCCATTCAAAAAGATGAAAGATTTAACAGCAATCTATGTTTGTTCCACATATCATTTTAATTGCATGACACTTTCATATTTTGCTATAAATTGCATCCTATGGTCCTGCCTCATTAGTTACCTGATGAAGAAGCAGCACTATGAAAGCTTGTACTTCTAAATAAACCTGTTGGACTATAATCTGGTGTTGTGTGATTTACTTTTTCCATCCCAGTCTAACACCTCCACATGATGAAATATTTCAGCATTTACTTGCAGAATTTGTACATCATAAGAAAGATCATTATGGTTTCACAAACCTTTAACAAATGTGTAGCAGTTTTAGACTTGTCTTTTCTCATCACCTCCCCCATGAACCAGTAAGCTAGTCCAAGGTAGTAGTAATATATTCCACACTCTGCTTTCAATTTCAGAGCTTTCTGGAAACTGTAGATATATGGCAAAAAAGTTATCAGATTTATTTCTCCAAAAAAATAATTAGGATCACTTAACAGTGAAGATTTTGGAATTCATTCCTTACACAGGCTATTTTAAAACTCTGACTAATGTTGTCATGCTGTTGGTTTCAATATTCTTTCAGTCACCAGTAAGACATCAGTGAAACAGCAATCTAAGCAATTGAGGTGGTACTGTATCAGCAATTCAGCTTTCTCTTAAGCCAAACCAATGCTAAATTGTTGGCATTTATTCTTGCACATGATCAAATTGTATCTCTATAATCTAAACACCAAGTTGCCTTTTCATTATTTGTAAATAGCTTTTTGCACTGTCTTTAGAAACTGTACATACGTGGCTACTACATATGAAAAATGGTGTGCAGATCATAACACAACTTCAAAATCTGTTGAAAACTCCTTTTTCAACTACATTTAAAGGATTTTTCCATTAAACATATAGGTGATTGTGTGACACAGGGACTTGGAAATCAAAGAGTTAGCCAATATTAGTAACTGAATTAATAACTAATTGCAGTAACTCTCTTGCAAAAGAACAAAAGTTACAAAAATAGTTATTTTGTATTGAGTTTGGGATTCCGGTTCCCTGATAGTACCACAGAGCAGACTAGGTACTAAGTCTCAAGTGTTTTCACCAGCATTGACAAAGGAATGAGAAAATATATAGGAAATGTGACAGTAGGTTTAAAATAATTTTAAAAATTATACCACCACTTTGCTTCATATGGGTTTTCCTCTAAGCAATCTGTTCACTCAGATTCCACTTTCTATTAAGGTCAATACTAGTGCCCTTTGTTAGAATCTTGCTGGCACCTTGCACCTGTGGTCCATGCAGACCTCTTCCCACTTCGAAAACTCCATGTCAGATTTCTTTGAAAGCTGGATTCCATCACTGCACTGTATCTACATTCAGAGTCTAAGGCAATAACTTCACCCCCTCAAGAAAGGTTCATGTTGTACTTTAAGACTGCCATTAATGGAATAGATTACTTTCAGCTTGTCCTTTGCAAACAAGTCTATGCTTCAATTTTGAGGGAACTCAATTCCTTAAAATTTCAGATTCCTCATGACATTTCCGAATTAGCACATGTACACCATCATTCCTGTAGTTGTAGCATCTCTTCCTATCTCAATAATGCTCAATGAAATCTTGATGGTTGGAAAGCTAAGACGATCAGGAGAGGGAAGAGGAAAATATCAGAATATTTTCATCAAAATAAAAAATGGGCTGGCTTCCACCCACCCATCCATCAAACCTTCCAACTGTAGTTATTTTCAAACTTTTCTCCCCCATCCTGGAATATCTCCCCTCATCTGCAACCCACTACAGTGGAGAATGGTTTGGAGGTTCCAAGATTTACACTCTGCAGTGTGAAATTCATTCTCAAATTGAAACAACATTCGTGAGAAATCCATTTGGTTCAGGTCTGCATTACTTACTCTAATAGTAAATTGGTTGAGAACAGAATGTGCCTTAGTTTTAAGAATTCTCACATGTTCAAATAAATTGGCAACATTCATTTTCCATGTTCACAACAAAGTGTGTATTTGACTGAAGAATCCAATGTGTTACTACAACATAGGAATCAATTCATCACCATCTATAGATGATTAATCGTGGAGATGGGGAAAGGAAAACCAATTTGAAAAGTGCCTAGTTACCAAAGTATGGATTAGCAATATAAATTTCAAAAATACCTTATGCTTCCAATATTTCTGGTCTGCAAACCTTAGTACAATATCTTTATAATTCAGATCTAGTTAATTAATTAAAGTGAAAAATTAAATGAGTTACAAACTACAGCTTCTCTTTTCTTTAAAAAAAAAATCAGGCCTAACATCTAATTCTATAAGCAAAAAAGTATCTCTAATTTTATTTGCAAACACAAAGTGAGCTCAGAGTTTAAAACCTCTCATACCTTTGTTCTGCTTGAATATAATCTTTTTGGGTATAACTAACAAGGCCCTGGAGTTCCCATGTTTCTGCCACATCAGGACAAGAAGCCACAAGATCTGTTGCAATCTATCAGGTGAATGAAGAACATATGAATTTATCTTTCAATAAAGATTCTAAATTCTGCTAAATATCTATGCAATGGATTGTTGCTGATGGGAAAAAACCTTATAAAAAACTAAGATCTAAATTTCATGCATGTAAACATTTTACTACAGTTTTTACTTTGTACTAGAATTACTTTTTCTTGTTTTCAATGAAGAAAATGCAACCATTCAAAACAGTGAATTACAGTTGTATTTACAAAGTGAAAATAATGTTGACAACTATTAGAACATTCGCTTCACATGTACTTGCATATTATTAAGAAGTTTTCAAAACAAACAAACCTGAGATGCTTGCTTCATCAGACCCTTGTTCAAACAAGCTTGTCCTTTCAAGGCAAGTAGTATTGGTTCACTGGAGCCAGGAAGCTAAAGACGTAGCAACATTCAAATTATGTCACAAAGATCAGTCAATTGTTTTCTATATTTTCGCTAACATTTCTAACCCTACTTTGGATTATTTCTGAATGAATACAGAGCAGGAGAACTGACTTTAAGTGACTAGAAGATCTCCATAAACTATGTGAACTCTAAGAAAATATCAGAAGTGAATCAGAAGCTATAAATCATTAGTATAATATTAGTATTACACTACATCTTTTGGTAACTTGAAGATGACCAGGATTCAGCAGCACTGTGATCACCCAAAGTCCTGTCACCTTGCCATGTGTGTAGGCTAAACAGAAGTTATAATAGAACAAAGAACAGAAAAGCTAAGACCATTTCTAAAAAGCCTACAATTTCAACAATGCAAATTTTGTTTGACAAAAAAAAATTCAATTCAATAGCAAGTCATCCCTCAAAATAAACTGATTTTTCCCTTAACCAATAATTTTGAACAAAACTTCTGGATATAATGTATATTAATGTTAATAGGAAAAGAATAAGGACTTCACATTAAAAACAGGACAGCTTTTACTTTGCCTCCTTCCCAGTGTCTTACCTGTTCCAAGATATCAAAGGCTTTCTCTGCATTATTTGCATCACCAGATTTGATCATTGCATCTGCTTGTAAATGAAGCAACTTGTGTTTTTGCTGTGCATTCCCATAATGGCCACTGCTTTCCAACAGCTCCAAACCTATGGACATGAATCACAAACAAAATCTGTAACAAACTTAAGCTCCTAATTTGATTTTACTGAATACAAAAAGTACTTTAATATTGCACTAGCGATTTTAATGTTGAAATTTAATGAGATAATTTTCAACGACAAATAAAAGTTAATAACTTTTTGGTGATGTAGTAAACATGATGATTTTGAGGGCTCCCCTTAAACAGTTTTCTGAATATTTAGCTCCTGGCTAGTCTTTATTCCTGTCGAGCATTTGGGCTTGGAGGAATCTGCCCTGAAGAAATTTCCCATCATCTATTTACACACAGATTTTCATAACACCAAATTCCTTCCTTTCAGTGGCTATTTAATGAGCTATCAAATGTTATGAATTTTACCTTGACACCAGCTACACACTTCATTTGTTTTGTTGGAAGAATCATTCCTCTTTGTTGTTCTGCTCTTTATGGGTATGTCTTAAAATGCCACACATCTTTGTAACAGTCTGTATCACCTGCTTGATCCCTTGAGCCCAGTTAACAGATACTGGTAAAGCATGCATTTGTGAAGAGAAAAAGTGATGCTTACTATTAATAAGTGCAGCATGACATGACTGAAACCTGGGGTCAAAGTATAGGCTGTTTAAATGTAAAAATACTGCTTTTCATTCCAGAAAAATGGGGTTGCCTTTTACATTGTGATGTATAGTACCTGCAAAAGTAGATACATCTCAAAGAAAGTAAGGAAAAAGAAATCTGAGATAGAGGCACAAGCAATGAGATGAGATATGAAAATGGAAGTAGTAGTGGAGACAAACAGACAATTAGACTGAGCTATATTCATTTTTATCCAGGAATAACATAGGGGAGATTAATTAGCATGTGGTCCCTTTTATATGTAAACAAAAAGAACATTTCCTACCACTTCTGCAGGAGCTAATTGTTGCTTCATATTTGTGCATCCGGAACTGGATCTCTGCTAGGTAAAACCACGCTATAGTTGCTGAATGTGCCTGCTTTAATCCTGTAATACAAGTAACATTTCTCTCAAGTCTTGTAAGAGATAGAACATTCAGATCAAACAACATATATTTAACATTATAAAACATCTTGAGGCACTAAGACACCACCAGGTCACATGGAGATATTAGATCAAATGATCAGATATTTGGTAAATGAGTAGGTTTCAAGGCATGTTATAAAACATTAAAGTGAGGAAGGACCTGGAGAAGTATAGGAACAGCAATCAGAACTTAGCACCCAGGAAACACAGATACCTCAGTGGGTTGTGGAGCTAGAGGAAAGTACTGAGAAAGAGGGATTTGAAAACAAGGACTAAGATTGTAAAATCAAGATGCTGCTTGACTGGGAGTCATGTAGATCAGTAAGCACAATGGTGATAGGAAAACAGGACTTGGTGCAAGTTAAGGTGTGGGCCTCAAGTTCACAAAGAGTAGAATGTGCGAGATCAGCAGGAATGCATTGGAAGTCTGGAGGTAATAATGGCATGAATGAGAACAGATAAAGAGATGCCTTGAGCCTAGTTAAAATATACTGGTGACTAATGCATGCATTTGTGAAGTGAAAAATTGAAGCTTAATATTAATGAATGCAGTGTGACATTGTTGAAACCTGGAGTCAACATGTCAGCTATTTAAATGCAAAAATACTGTTTTTCAGGTCAGAAAAATGGTGTTGCCTTTTACATTGTGATGAGGATTATTGCAAATATATCAAATCAACTTTTTGCACTGATATCCTGAATTCCTCCAACATTGAGGACAGATATATTTGTGGGCATCCTCTTCCAGCGAGTAGTTTTACTCTCCACCATCATACTTAACAGGATGTGGTATGACTGCACAGCTTAGATCTGATCCAATGGTTGTGCAATTGCTAACTCTGTTAATTACTTGCTGATTTTGCTGTTTGTCATGCAAGTAATCCTGTATTATAGCTTCAGCAGGGTGACACCTCATTTTTAAGCATGCCTGCTGTTGTTTCTGGCATATCCTCCTGCACTCTGCATTGAACCAGTGCTGATTTCCTCGCTTGACAGTAATTATACAGTGGGAGACATACCAAACCATGAGGATGCAGATTGTATTTGAATACAGGATGAGTATGCATATCCTGAGCATGCACAGAAATGACTCTGGCATTTCTTGGCTTATTCTTTGGGAGGGGAAGCTGAAAATGTGGCTGGAAAAGCACAGCAGGTCAGGCAGCATCCAAGGAGCAGAAGAATCGACAATTCTCCTGCTCCTTGGATGCTGCCTGACCTGCTGCGCTTTTCCAGCAACACATTTTCAGCTCTGATCTCCAGCATCTGCAGTCCTCACTTTCTCCTTTGGGAGGGGAAGGCTTGTTTGGTGGGAAAGTGAAGGAAGGAAAGATTTATTGAACTTTCTGCAATTATCTACCTTTTGGAGAACATACCTCTGCAAAGTCAAGGAATTCTGTATAGTTCACAGGCACAATACTTTTTCTCATATAATTCAATTTTAGTCTATTTTAATTTGTAATTAACACTGCGAAATGTTTTCAAATTTCTTTTTTATGAATGATCATTTCAAAATGTGATTGCACCGCATCCAAAACTGCACATATACAACTAAAATTTAAAGTGATTTGTTATAAATACATTTGACGAGCCATTTGAAATTAAATTATGGGTTCCTTAAAAGTGTATTTTCAATTCCCCAATTTACAAGTAATCTAGGAAGAGTTCAAATTAATAGTACCAGTTCCCAAATATTAATGCTGAAACCCACAACTACACTTTACAGAAAAAGCAATGAAACCATGATGTCAGAGGAGGCTTGTAACATTGTATCTGCTGCGGGTGATCCAGAAACATCCTAGACAAAATGGACAATTGTCTATATTATACACTTTGACCCCACAGTTCCAGGTATCCACACCAGCAACTTAGAACATATACAACACAGTCAAATAGCAGGAGGTTACCCTTACACTGCCCCAAAAGCTTGTTTTAACTCCAAGTGGTTTCATTTGTCACTTCATAATGATCACTTCCATAAATCAACCAACCAATTCACTCTACGTATGTACCCATGTTTCCATGCATGTGTTAAGACAAATTTGTGCTTGAAACCAACAACCATTAGAAATTAGGTTGAAGCTAGTCCAACTTATTTTAAAGGATACAGCTAGCAGATCACATCTTTTCTGAATTTGGAAAGATATCCTGGCCTAAATAAATTAGCAATAAAAACAGAAAATACTGTAGAAACTCAACAAGTCTGATAGTATCTTTGGATTAGAAAACAGAGTTAATATTTCAAACCTAATATAACTCTGCTGAGGAAGTCACCACAAGATTTCTAGCATCCAGATTGTTTACTTTTAATCAAATCAGCAATTGTAAACAGAAAAATTGACATTAAAATATACATTTTCACTAAACATGTGTTTTTGGAAATCAAGAAATAATACAATCAGATTAACTTTCAGAGATTCTTGAGCCAGACACATTACAAATGGTGTATTATAGTCTATTATTGTAGACTTATTACACGTATAATTCCAAATGAAACAACCTAAAAAAACTACCTTTAGTTAAGTTCTTTGCAGCTTCTTCATATTTCTTTTCTTGCATAGCTTTGATTCCAACTCCAATAAGACCTAGCCCATTTGTTGGTTCAGTTTTATTAAGTCTTGAATAACATTGCAAAGCTTCTTCACTAAAGCACTCTGTTTAAAATTAGAAGATGGTTTAGTACAGTAACATAACCTGATTATCAAGTCTGTAGTGGTGCATAAAAAGATTATCTACCATCGAAGGTATCCTCAGCACACTGCAGAAATTTGCTACTAACAGTATCAATAGCAAGCTTCAAAAGTGTGAGAAAGACAATAGGATAGAAAACAAATATGCTTCAACAGTAACACGTACAGAAACAACCTAATTCCAATAATACCCCTGCAAAGAGCAAATAGAGAAGCTGAAACACTTGAAATGTTCAATGCCAATCAATCAATTTAAACATGTTGATTGAGAAGTTTTAAAAGGTTAATTTAGACTGGCATATTCTTCTTTAACCTGCACCAAACCCCATGCATTAGAGATAAATTTTTAAGACTCAGTTCTGAATCAATAAATTGCTTTCTTATTCAAACTATTTTACCTTTCAAAAATTGAGCAAGTCATTTTTATCAAAACAAGTAGTGCCAGTGTTAGGAAATTGTGCTCTTTCCTACAAGTGTCAACATTATGTACAAATCAAAGTTGCACTGACCATGGAAACACTCCCTCTCGGTTTTATTTCAATAATGGCCCTTAACTCCAGCATCAAGATCGTGCCTTTTAATGTACAGTATGAATTTTTTCAGTTCTCAGACAATTAATCTTTATTAATTCTGCAAGACTCTCAATTTGTGCCAAATTATGGATACTTTTCTGCTTTGTGAGATCTGAACCACCAGGTGTCAGTTGTCAAAAGAGTTATTATTTTAAATCTACCTGTCTGGATAAAATGCATGGCAAGTACTTCGAGTGAAGAAGAAGAATCAGGATACTGGGTTATCAAAGTTTCACATGCTAGTTTTAGCTTATTTCCTTCATGTGGCAGCTGAAAGAAAGAAGTTTTAACAAAGTTATATAATTACATTTTCAAACTATTAAGGCTTTGATTTTAAGCAACCTCAAGTAAAATAAAACAGACCATAAATCATGTATTAAGTTATAACTGAAGCTGGAGAAGTGCATTATCACTGGAGTCCCAATACACCATAGTTGTAACATACAATAAAAATAATTTCTCCAGTTACCAAAATATATACCATTTCTATATCAGGTTTTAAACAACAAGATTAATTAGGTTTTTTCAAGAAATACAATTATTGATTTATCATCAAAACAAAATATATTCATTTAAAATGCAATGCTTGCTTAACATATAGTCAGTAATATAGAAGTATATTAGCTTATTTCTCTAAATATCCACCGAACATACATTAAAAAAGGAAGCACTGAAGATGGCCAGGAGACAGATGTACTCTGGATGGAGGACGTCACTCTCGATCACAAACAGTAGATTGGCAGCACTAATGCTAACCAAATTAGCCGATTCCTAAAGGTCATGGCTGCTAGATTAGTTCTGTAGCAGGTCATGAGACAACCATCAAGAGGGGAAAATTTAACTCAGAGTGACTACCCATGTGGAGCCAAAGCCTGTCTTCACACTGGAACTATCTCCATCATGTTTTAACCATAACCACAGACCTAAAACAGACAGATTTGGAACAGATTTAGCAACTCAAAACTAGCTATCCACGTGTGTCATTAACAGCAGAATTCAATTCATGTGTTCTCATGGCCTGGATTATCCCTCTCTCTCCCATCAAGCTAAGAGATCAATGCTGGTTCAATGAAGACTGTAGAAAGCATGCCAAAAGAGCAGACATACCTAAAAATGAAGTGTCAATCTGGTGAAGTTGTAGCACAGGACTATTTGCATGTCAAAGTTTGTGAGAAGATTTGTAGCTTGGGTGCTCGTTGCTGTGGTTCTGTTCGCCGAGCTGGAAGTTTTTGTTGCAAACGTTTCGTCCCCTGTCTAGGTGACATCCTCAGTGCTTGGGAGCCTCCTGTGAAACGCTTCTGTGGTGTTTCCTCCGGCATTTATAGGCCTGTCCCTGCCGCTTCCGGTTGTCAGTTTCAGCTGTCCGCTGTAGTGGCCGGTATATTGGGTCCAGGTCTATGTGTTTGTTGATGGAGTTTGTGGATGAGTGCCATGCTTCTAGGAATTCCCTGGCTGTTCTTTGTTT
>NC_057711.1:51929734-51958437 GCF_004010195.1 Chiloscyllium plagiosum
TGATTTGTTCGTATATCTGGTTGTTGAATGTGAAGTGTGTTGTGAGGCACAAGTCTAGTAGTATGCCGGCTTTGTTGATGGGTTCAACGTCCTGTTGTCTGTTATGTCTGTTCAGCAGGTTGGCTATTGTTTCTCTGGCTAGGGCTTGGTCAATAGACGTGAACAGTGCCGTTACGTCGAATGAGACCATGGTTTTCTTCCTTGTCTATGTGTATATTTCTGATGATGTCCAAGAATTCCTGTTGATTGTATAGAGTGTCTGGATCCGCTGATCAAGTGTTTCAGTTTCTGCTGTAGTTCTTTCGCCAGTTTGTGTGATGGTGTCCCTGAGTGGATGTTTGGTTTGTGCACTTTAGGTAGTCCATAGAATCTGGGGGTGTTGCTGCTTTCAGGTTTCATTCTTTGTAGGTCCGACCTGGTTATCTGTCCGTTTTTTTGTAGGTTCCTCAGTGTGTTGTTTATCCTATTGGTGAGCTGTGGGGTGGGGTCAAACTCCCTCTTTTGGTAGGTGTTGGTATCTGCAAGTAGTTGTTGTGCTTTTTGGATGTACTCTGCTTTGTCCAGGATGACTGTCATTCTGCCTTTGTCTGCTGGTAGTATGATTATATTCTTATCGTTTCTTAGGTGATTTTAGTGCTTCCCTCTCCTTGGTGTTGAGGTTATGTGTTTGTCTTTTCCTTGTTATCAGGGGTACGATACTTTGTCTCACTGTTTGTTGTGTCTCTTCTGTCAGTCCATTGGTCCTGAGTGTGCATTCTAGTGCTGCTAGGAAGTCTGCTGTCTTGGCGTCCCTGTGGTTGTAGTTGAGTCCCTTTGCATGTCAAGCAGTAGAAGCAGCATGCGACAGACAGGGTAACATGATCCCACAACCAACAGATCTCTGGAGTTCTGCTACAAGCATTCATGAATGGCACTGGACAATTAAACAACGAACAGGAGGTGGAGGTCACACGAACAACTATAATCTCAATGACATGGGGTGGCCAGCGCAATAGTGCATAAAACAAGGCTGAAGTATTTCCATCCATTCTCAGCCAGGTGTGCCAAATGAATGATCAGTTGCATCCTCCACCTGACATCCCCAGGATCAAAAATGCCAGACATCAACCAATTCAATTTCATCGCAAACAATATCAGAGACACTTGAAGACATTGGATACTGCAAAGGCTTTGTACCCTGCCAATATTCCAGCAATAGTACTGAAGGTATGTGCTCTAGTAGCTGCCATTCCCCTACCAAAATACACAAGCAGGAGGCTGGAAGAACACAGCAAGCCAGGCAGCATCAGGAGCAGGGTGTGAAGTCAACATTTCAGGAGTGGAGATGGGGTAGGGGGAGTTACGGCAGACAAAACAAAACTGCAGATGCTGCAATCCAAAGTAGATTTGAGCACAGATACAACAGGCCATCTATCTCACAATGTGGAAAATTGTCAAGCATGTTTTGCATAAAGCAGTGCCTGGTCAGTCTACTGTTGATTATTAACAAAGTGATGGAAGGAGTCTTGGATATTGCTGACAAGCTGTAATAGCAAAGAAACTACTCGCTTACTGTTGCACAGTTTGGGTTCCACCATCATCATTTGGCTCCTGACCTCATTACAACCTTAGTTACAACGTGGACAAAAGGATTGCCTACAGAGGTGAAGTGACTGTCTTTAACGTGAAGGTAGCACCTGCCAGAGAAGCATATGAAGAAGCCTGAGCAAAATTAGGTTAATGGAATTAAGATGGAAATGCTTTGGTGGTTGAGATCATAACTGATACAAAGGAAGATTCATAGAATCCCTAGTGTAGAAACAGGTCATTTGTGCCAAGTCCACCCAAACTATCTGGAAAGCATCCCACCCAGACCCACCCCTATAAGCTATCCCTGCAATCCTGCATTTTCAATGGGTAATCCACATCCCTGGACTATGGGGAATTTCGCATGCCCCATCCACCTAACCTGCACATCGTTGGACTGTGGGAGGAAATTCGAGCACAAGAAGGAAACCCATGCAGACAGGGGGAGAATATGCAAACTCTACACAGTTGCCAGAGGTTGGAATTGAACCTGGATCCCTGGCATTGTGAAGCAGCCCACTATGCCAACCCTGGTCATGGCTGTTGGTCAATCATCTCATCCTCAAGACACCACTGCACAAGTTCCTCAGGGTGGTATTAAGACCAACTATTTTCAGCAACTTCATCAATGACATTCTCTTCATAAGGTCACAAGTTGCATGTTTACTTATCACTGCATAATGTTCAGCACTAGTTATGACTCCACAGAGGCTGATGTATCAGTTGCAGCAAGATTCAGACATTATTCAGGCTTCATCTGATAACTGACAAGTAACTGTCTCTCCACACAAGTTTCAGGCAATGACCATCTCCAACTACACAGAATATAACTATCATCACTGGATATTCAACAGCAGCACCACTACGGAGTCTCCACCAACTTCCTGCAGGCTTACTTATGAGCGGAAAGTGAACTAGATCAGTCACATTAATACTGTGGCTACAACAGCACAACAATGTTTCAAAATTCTGAAGTAACTCACCTCCTGACTCTCCAAAGTTTGTCCACCATCAACAAAGTAAAATGTAGGAGTGCAGTGGAATACACTCCACTTGCCTAAATGGTGCAAGTCAACAACACTCAAGAGGCTCAACTTTATGCAAGACAAAGCAGCCTGCTCGAATGGTAACCCATCCACCTACTTCAAGATTCACTACCATCATCACCATTAGATTAGATTAGATTAGATTACTTACAGTATGGAAACAGGCCCTTCAGCCCAACAAGTCCACACCGCCCCGCCGAAGCGCAACCCCTACATTTACCCCTTCTTACCTAACACTATGGGCAATTTAGCATGGCCAATTCACCTGACCTGCACATCTTTTGGACTGTGGGAGGAAACCGGAGCACCCGGAGGAAACCCACGCAGACACAGGGAGAATGTGCAAACTCCACACAGTCAATCGCCTGAGTCGGGAACTGAACCCGGGTCTCTGGCGCTGTGAGGCAGCAGTGCTAACCACTGTGCCACCGTGGTTCAGTGGCACAGTGGCAGTGGTGCATACCATCTATATAATGAGGTGCAGTAACACACAAAGCCTCCTCCAATAGCACCAAGAACAACAGATGTATGGGAACATCACTATCTGCAAGTTTTCATCGAAGGGACACCCTATCCTACCCGGAACTACATTAGCGGGTCAAACTCTTGAAACTCCCAAAATTCTTAAACTGGCTGAGTACAACCAAATGATGACAACTGTGATTGTTTTAGACCATTCATTTCAGTCCCTTTGCTGTTGTAGCCACTAAATCCGACCACCACTAGCTCCTTCATCAAGACCTTCCATCCAATATAACATCAAGACTGGGTATTTTCACCAATGATTACACAATGTTCAGGAGCATTGCTAACTCCTCAAATATTAAAGCAGTCTGTGGTCACATGCAGCAAGTCCTGTTTAACCTTTAGCCAGAGGTTATTGAATGAGAAGTTGTACAAACATGTGCCAGGCAAGGTCCATCCCTTACAAGAGTGTTTAATTGCCTTTCCCAAGCTACTGACCAAGTGTACCATCATTTAATTCTCCATCAACCAATGCTCATTTGAGAAAGGATATATTTATGAAAGAAGCAGTTCAAAGAAAGTTAATTCGACCCACTCCTGGGAAGAAAGGCTCTTTTATATGATTAAAGATTGAACAGGTTGGTCCTATACCCATTAGAGTTGATAAAAATCAATAAGTGATCTTATTGAAATATAAAATTTTGTGGGGATACCAAGAGGATATGGGGAGTGGTAGAGACAGGAAAATGGAATTGCGAACACAGTCAAATTCATTATTATCTTTTTAAGTGGTGGAGCAAGTTTTAAGGGCCAACTGGCCTACTCCTGCTCCTAACAAAATGGACTAGCCACTCAATTAGTGTGTCTACCACGTTTTGTCAAAGTCAGGGTATTCATCAACTTAGATAGCATCCAGGACAAAGCAGCCCAGTTGAACTGCACCACATCCACCACCTCAAACAATTATTTCTTCCAATGGTTCAAAATGGCAATGTTGCGTATCATTTATTGTATTGAAGCCTAACACGATAGTGTTCAGTATACTGCAACAATATCTTGTTGCAGTATACTTGTGACAGTACTTGCCAAAATCAATTTCTGCCAGTCAGTAGCAACACAAATTGCAAATGCAACCACATTAAATTCCTTTCCATGTCCCAAAGCATCCTGATTTGGAAAATAGCACATTGCTTCATCATTGCTGGGTTAAAACTTAGGATTTTTCTAACAATACTGTGGGACAACCTTCACAATAAAGATTTCAGCAGTTCAAGAATATAGCTCATCACTACCTTTTCAAGGACATTTAGAGTTGGGCAATAAATCCAGGCCTTGCCATGAATGACCACAGCTTGTAAACAATTGAAAAAAAAGACTTACTTTTGATAGAAATTTAACATAATCAGTGGAAAGCTTCTGATGGCTATCACTTGGAATCTTGTCCATGGAAGCAAGGACATTTTCAAAAGCTGTTATTAACTACATGGAGAACAGAAAATTAGCAATGCATTAGAATTTTTAAAAAAATATTACATTTATATAACAGCTTTCACAATCTAAGATGCCCCAATAGGTTACATAGCAAATTAAGTAGGATAATCACTCTTATAATGCCGACAAAAGCAGATCAAATTTATCTTCGCAAAGTTTGAAAAATAATTAAATAACTTATTCTATTGAATGATGTTGAATGAAAGTTAATTGTTGCTGAAGACATGGGAAACTGCCCGGCTTGAGTTCAGAATGATCTTTTTCATCGTTATATGATAAAGAATGGTATTTCAGTTTAAAATTTCATTGTAAAGATGTCCCAACAACGCTGCACTCCCCAGGCACTGCAACATGTTAGTCAAGTTTATATGCTCAAATTCTTGAGTGGAATTTGAATACAAGAACAGTCTTCTGACATGGAACCACATGTACTACCACCAAGTTGAACTGAAAAGATACTTACAACCAACAAAATTTAACATTAATCAATTACCATAATCTGTAGCTTTTATTTAAGACTATCAATTTCATAAATTTTTTTTTCAAACTCTACGCTCTAAGACCAAAAGGAGATTTATTTCAATTGTCCTGAGGCATGTGTTTTCGCCCCCATCTGAAAATCAGCTTTCCAAACTGCACATTTGCTGGTTTAAAATGAAAGCCTATCAACTATAAAATGGATTTTTGCTATCACTGTGATAAGTCATAGAGGTTTTACCTCTGACTCAGTACAACGTCGAGAACACATCAGTTTCAGCTAAAGGTGCAAAATGCATTGACATAATCCTTGAAGGTCAATCACACAACATTCGATCATATGACAGCTGTCTGCAGCTTGCAAATATTAATTCCTTAGAGCCTGACAGCTTCTTTGCCACCTACACAAGGGCATGACACATACAATTTATAAAGCTTGAATTGTACCTTTATCTTTGTTTGCTTTGCCAAAACCCATACAAATCATATCTGAGAGGAATGACTTAGAATATCGCACGCAAGACAATAAAACTCATATCAATGACAGAGAAATATCATGGCCAGTTAATCAATGGCTATTTCAATGCTATACTTAATTGGTTTGTGAAATATTTGAAAAATCAAAAGTAATATTGAAGATGAGTACTGACTAACTAAATTTCTTTTGAAAAGATGCTTTTGCCCATTTAAGCAAATAACAATATCTTGAACAAAATATTAACTTCATTTTTCAATAGTAAGTTTATATGCTCTTTTAGTTTTTAAATTCTTTACTGAAATACAGCATGATAATCTTTCAGAAAAAAGAAAAAAAATGGCTTTTTGCATATGTATGGTTCAAACTGACTACATGTTTCAGTCAGTTGCTGAATGAGTGGTTGCTGAATGAAGAAAAACAACTTATTGAATTCACCAGCCTCTTCACTGGCTGAATGCCATTTTCTTCTAAAGCTTAAGGATACATTCTAGCTCGAACCACATGCTGGTAGCTACATTCACTATTACAGTCCAGAATTGCGAGACAGATTCTATTAAATTTAGGACTGTGAATTAACTCACTGAATAAGGGAATCAATAAACAAAATTAATTGTTACATAAAGTTCACTGGTTCATTATTCAAACAAATCTCTGGTCTGTAAAATAATCCATCCATTCTTGGAAGACTCCTTCCTCAGTTTTTGTTAATGTAGAAAATGGCTAGTGGTTCTATTCTAAAAAATAGCAACACTGCAAGTTTCAATTCTGCACAGGAAAAACAACAATTAAACTTCTTTCCAAATATTAAATTACATATTTCATCCCTTTGAAAATAAATTAAATTGAACACAACAGCTTCATGTAGTAGGTGAATCATTTGAAAACCTATGAAATTGTATTACTTATAAACAAACAGAGATTAACATGCATGAGAGGCCTTTACCAGCTGTTGGGTTTCATTATCCTGACTCTCTACTTTGTCTGCAAGTAACTGGATCATCTTCCTCCACATCTGATGGAGCTCTTGTTTACTAGCTCCATCATGTTGTTTTAGCTGTATCACGTGACTCCATGTTTTGGCGACCTGTAACAGCGATGTTATCAATGACAAAGGAAATACAGTTCAGAACAGAGTTTGAGGAATTAGGGAAAATACACTAAGATCAAAAAGTGATGATGATAAATGTACAAGATTGGAAAGGTTATGATTGGTAAGAGCACTAATCAGAAAGACAACAACAAATTACACACATTTCAGATAATCATAGAAGAATGAAAGAGATGGCTCACAAGATTATATAACTTTTAGCATGCAAAATTATTTTCCTCAACCCATTACTGAAACAATATTAAAAGATTATTTTCAAAAAAGAATTATGTGCTTTAAAGATAGAAATATTAAAACATGGAGAGTAAGCAGAGAAGTGAGATGGGAATAGATGGCTCAAGTTGTAAAGCTGAAAATGGAATGGGGCAAGTCACAAGTCAACATGAAATATTGTCTTAAGAATAGCACTGCAAACTATAACTATCTTGGAAAAGATGTAGTTCTTAAAATAAACTTAGGCTACTAGCTAATCATTTCTGCATTATCCAGAAATATTACCTTCAGAAAGCAAAGTAGTATAATCAAGTAATTGCTTTTAACTTACATAATCAATTCATTCTCAAATGGAAATTCGTAGCTAGGATTTAATTATGTTCATATGCCTTAAATAAAAATAAAACCAAATCAGAGAATAACTTTCCTTAATCTTAAGGCAGCATTCAAATGTGAATGGCATCAAGACGCCTCAGAAAACAGTGAAGTAATTGGGATCAAATTTCTTTAGTGGCGAGACTGAAACATGATCCAAAGGATGGTAGCTTGAACTGTTGGGAGTCCAGTATTTGCACTCACAGAACATTGCTATCGGAAATTCTCAGGCACATGTCTTTCGCCCAATTCTTTAACTGCTACATAATAGTCTTTCCTCCATCATAATGCCAAAGCTCCACTCACAGTCCCTCTGATAATGATGCAGCCCATGCCAATGGGACTAGATAGGTTCCTGGTTTGAGTTGATAAATGGCACAGAGGATTAAATCAAATTTTTATGGCTAAGTCCGAGTTTCGCTGAATGTTTTAGATTAGATTCCCTACAGTGTGGAAACAGGCCCTTCGGCCCAACCAGTCCACACCAACCCTCCAAAGAGTAACCCACCCAGACCTATTTCCTCTCTGACTAATGCACCTAACACTATGGGCAATTTAGCATGGCCAATTCACCTGACTTGCACATCCTTAGACTGTAGGAGGAAACCGGAGGAAACCCACACAGACACTGGGAGAATGTGCAAACTCCACACAGACAGTCACGCGAGGCTGGAATCGAACCTGGGACCTTGATGCTGTGAGGCAGCAGTGCTAACCACTGAGCCACCGTGCTGCCCGTTTTTGCAAGGGATTTCCATTGTAAGGGAAGCTGTACTATGTATAAAAATATAATTCCCAAACACAATGCATTAACTACCTACTCCACTCCCATGGAATCTGTCACGTCTTATTCAGAACCCAGCTTACCACACACTGTTCCCCAAAACAAAACACGTCAATGGATATCTACCAAACACCAGGATTCTTTGAGCCTGCATCATCTTTAAAATCCCACAATAGAGATGAACAATGGAATTCGGAAACTGCATGGATCAGTTAAAGACAGATTCTAAACATATCAAAGAAGGTACCATAATACTCTGACAGGAATCTGGAGGTTTGGTCAAGGGGGTGGTCCAGGTGAGGTCTGTCCTCTTCCCAGAGGTCAGACGAGGAGGTCACACCACCAGACCCTGGCAGCACAGTATGATGTCACCACCTGGGTCAGTACTGTATCCACCGTCTGAAGGAACAGTCGGCAACATCATAAGGAGATCAATGGCCTTATCCCCTGTGCTATGGTAAGTGCGACACTCGCTCTCTCTGCCCTACTAGACCAACCTCCCATCAAGGCTGCTACTCTGCCATTCTTGCTTGCAACATCTTTCTCATCTGCTCTCACACACCTCAACCTCCCACCACCAAACCTCTTCAGCAACCCAAAAATGCCTTACTGCCTTTCAGACACCTTCAACAGGACTAACAATCATGCCAATTATTTTCATTTCATTCAATTCCTCCCTTGCTCTCATTCCAGAACACAGTCTTAACAGGGCAGAGGGGGCCTGTACGTGTGAATGGATGAAGTACATTGTGCTTCTGGCCCTTAGAAAAGACCAGGACTAGTCCTGTGGGGGTGCTGAGACATCCATGCCCAGTCACCCGAGTAAGAACCATTCTTTATTTCACTGCAACTCTCACATTAATCTCTTGGTTAGTGTCATTCGGTGCACACGACTTAACCACTTTTTCCAGCACCACTGTGATGAAATACCCAGCTGATGAGGGGCAACAGTACCAAGGACTCAGAGGAAGCACCAGCAAGACTGCCTCCTTCTCTAACCATCAGCTCAGATACTGACATCTCAATGGGAACGTGGCACTTAAAAAGTGTGGGAGTACAACCTGAGAAGCATCCTACTGACAGTTACACAGCTGACTGAAGTAGTGCCCCAGTTTGCTGGCACCCACAGGAATACCAGAGACCAGGGACCTGCTCAGGCACACACAAAGGATGCTGTGGTGCCAGCAATTATAGACTTCATCCAAGTGCTCAAGGAGAAGCAGGAGTGGCAGACAGGAAAAGTGCAACATTCTGTCCATCGTAGCCTAAAAGCTGCAGCAGTGCAGCAAACTGAACGACTGTCTGGGTGTGTCCAAGCACAGGTAGGTGGCTGTGTGGAGATGAAATCCAGTACACTTAGGATTTGCTGAAAAGGCACACACACCTCAGGACCAACAGGAGGATGGGGGACCCTAGGATGTATCCCAGGTGCCTCTTCCTTTACAAGAGAATAGCTGAAGGAGGAACTACAAGTAGGCACCTGCTTCTCAGAGAGGTTTCATTCAACACAGTCCACAGGCAGCCAAGCCCTCCACTTTTCTCTGTCCCTGCCACCCCCACTCCCAAACTAAGCCACTGCCTATTTAGCTTTTGTAAAACTATGGTCTTAACTTTAGAGTTATTTATGGGAGGATATGAATTTCTAGCTTTTTAAAATTTTTCTAAATGAATAATTTCTCAGAGCTTTAGACAGGTCATTTATTCTCACCTTCCACCTTGGAACTCTGTAACCCCATGGCATCAATGTAGAAAAAAAACTGGTGAAATCATGTCTCCCCCACCCCCCCATCTTATTCCAATTCCAACCTTCCAACTCAGCACCGCCATGATGATCTGTCCCACCTGCCCATCTTCCTTCCCATCCATCCACTCCTCCCTACTCCCAAAAAATTGATTTTCCTGCTCCTTGGATGCTGCCTGACCTACCGTGTGTTTCCAGCACCACACTCTTGACTCTGATCTACAGCATCTGCAGTCCTCACTTTCGCCATTTACTCTAAACATCCATATTCAACGGTCAGAATGACTCTGCTTTATCTTTTCAAATGAAAGTTTGTTCAGGTTTCAAAATTCTTGCCCACAGGCCTCATGGACTAACTCATACAGGTAGTTCTCCTCTCATGCCATAGTTGTGTTCCAGAAAGACCTCATTTAATAGAAATAATGGGGCCTATGGGAAAAGTGGGGTTAGGGGCAGACCAGCAAAAAACAAAATCACTCACAATTGCTCAAAAATCACCCCAAAAGTCTAACACAAAGTATAGCACAGCCTGAATGAAGGTTGAAATCATATTTATTAACAAAACAAAAAGTGAACTTGACACAGTATATCTAAAAAAAGTAAGAAAGCTGCTCTCTGTACACTACCTCTCACAGAAAGCTGTTCTGTTGGCAGCTGACATTGGCACATGCACAGGACGGTATGAAGACCAGCGCTGACATTGCGCATGCACAGAATGTACAAAGTTTTTGGCATGGACATCAACGCTTGCACAGGGGGACCTGGACAGTGTAGAGGTTTCAGCGTGGAACTGGAGCATAAGCAGAACGAAGCACGCAAACCGATCCCCACTGGAATTGTGCTGTTGCCAACAGAGGTAGGCATTCTTGAAAATACCGTACTATAATTCTTCAGCAATGTTATAGCCAAATCGCATTGTCAAAATGCACGTTATCCCAGAACTACCTGTACTCACAAAGGATAGCCTTTTTTAAAACAATAAACCATCGGAACTCCTTTTGAAAGGGTTGAATAAACCTTGCGTTCTCTGTTAACTGCTATGCATGAGCAGTCCACAGTGTACCTTCAACTACTTCATTTGTTTTACGACCTTCACAACAAAGTAAAGAATACACCCACATCCTTTTCCTTAAATTTCGGTAAGGTATGTGCAAACTTCAGGATCTCCTTCCCAGACAGAGTGTTAGGCTCAGGTCTTTCGAACCTTAGCTTTTTTTTAAAAAATAAAAATCCTTTAAGTCAGTATTCACTTTCCCTCCTCTTCACTTGACTGAAATGTACTTTTTACCTCAAGTTCATATTTTATACAGTCTCACACCCCTTTCTTAATTTCAAGCTGCTTCATTTCTTTATCATTCTCAAGCTGCTTTAACTGCAACTGGCTTCTTGCTCATTAATTTGACTCACCACTTAATGTACCCCCTACTCTTGTACTTCTATCACTCCCAAATGCTGAGCTAATATGTTAACCTTTGCTGCCTTCTTAGCTTTTGCAGGCATCTCCATCTTTAACTCCTTTGCAAGTTCTATTAAATCTGAATAATATGGAGGCTTGGGCTGACAAGTGGCAACAAACATTTTCGCCACACAAGTGCCAGGCTATGACCATCACCAATAAGAGACAATCTAACCAACGTTCCTTGGCATTCAATGATATTACCATCACTGAATCGCCTATCAACATTCTGGGGGTTATTATTGACTAGAAACTCAACGGGACTCACCAGATAAACACAGTGGCTACAAAGGCAGGTCAGAAGCTAGGAATACTGCAGTGAGTAATTCACCTCCCAAATCCTCAAAGCATGTGCACATTTACAAGGCACAAGTCAGGAGTATGATGAAATACTCCCCATTCACCTGGATGAGTGTAGCCCCAACAACACAACAAGCTTGACACCATCCAGGACAAAGCAACACGCTTGACTGGCACTGCATCCACAAGTATCCACTCGCTCCACCACCGATGCTCAGTAGCAGCAGTGTGTACTATCTACAAGATCCTCAGACAGCACCTTCCAAACCCACAACCACTTCCATCTAGAAGGACAAGGGCAGCAGATCCACCTTCAAGTTCCCCTCCAAGTCACTCACCATCCTGACTTGAAATATATCATTGTTCCTTCACTGTCGGTGGGTCAAAATCCTGGAATTC
This sequence comes from Chiloscyllium plagiosum, assembly GCF_004010195.1. Lineage (NCBI taxonomy): Eukaryota > Metazoa > Chordata > Chondrichthyes > Orectolobiformes > Hemiscylliidae > Chiloscyllium > Chiloscyllium plagiosum. The sequence goes on from NC_057711.1 coordinate 51,941,634, forward strand.
TCTCCCTAACAGCATTTTGGGTCAATCCACAGCAGGCAGACTGCAGTGGTTCAATAAAGCAGCTCACCACCACTTTCTAAAGGGCATATAGATTAGATTAGATTAGATTAGATTAGAGTGTGGAAACAGGCCCTTTGGCCCAACAAGTCCACACCAACCCTCCGAAGAGCAACCCACCCAGACCCATTCCTGCTGGACAGCCAGCGATGCCCACATTCCATTAAATGAATAAATAAAAACAATTTAGCTTCAGTTAAACCTTGGAAGCCATTCAGCATTAATTACTCCATCTGCAAAAAAGTTTTAGCCATTTTCAATGCCAATTGGCTTCTTTTAAAATTAGAAATCTTTTATCTTTTACCCAGAACTACCTGTATGAGTTAGTCCATGAGGCCTGTGGGCAACCCCTGTAATCAGTAGGTCCAGTTACCGCAGTTTGAGTTACCCGCAGTTTACCACGGCCCAAACATTTAAAAGAGAATGTTTCAGAACCAGGGACTAGAGGCTGCCGGGAAGGTATGTTTCCCATTTAAATGAATGGGCTCGCACCTATCCACGGTAGGTCTTGGGACATATTCCTCGCAGGTATGGAGGGACTACAAACAACTATCTGTCGTGAGTCCAAGCTTCTAACTCTGACCCCCATCCATATTGTGTCTGGGAGGCATCTGAACAAGTCCCACTACTCTACCAGTTGCACCATATAAATGTTTTTATATAATCACCAAAATGACGAACAAGAGAAATGTTCACTAGACTTCTTTGATTAATGCAAAACAATCTGTTTAATATAACGCAAAACCTATTCTTAAAACAAATAGCAAACACTGGTGAATACCTAAGCTATAAACCAGAATTAAACTATATCCTCTTAAACCCAAATAGATACATTCACATCACACAAAAGACAATAGATTCTATAGCAATGATGTCTTGAAACATAAAAAAGCAAAAGAAAATAAACATCTATGCGGCCATGGTTCTGAAAACAAAGAATCAAATTTCATGGATTTTCATGGCCCAAAGTTTCCTGTTAACAAACTGACTTGCCGACAGACAGACAGATGGAAAACCTCCAGTTCAGATTTAAATCAAGTTGGACCAGATTCTTTAGAAAATAGTTACAGTTCAGCTTTTCAGGATTTATAAAGTAGTCAGAAATACTGATGTTTGGAAACTTTATAAGGTTCCCAAGAACTTTTACTGGAAGAGTGAGGGAGGGATGACAGGCAGAGGATGAAAGAGGCAGAGAGGGAGAGAGAGTAACTACTATTGGATTTTCTTCCTGACCATCTAGGTCCAGAAAAACAGACGAGTCCAGAAAGAGTTGCCAAGGAAACATCAGCACACAGGCCCCTTGTAATCTTTTCAAAGGCCAGATTTTCCAGCAATTAAAAAGATCATAAATACCCTCTCTTAACTCTCTAAAAGCATTCTTTGACTTTTTCTTTGAAGCCACTTGATTTCTTGTAAATTTTATTTATTCATTTGTGGGACTTGGACATCACTGGCTGGCCAGCATTGATAGCCCATCTCTATTTGCCTTGAGAAGGTGCTGCTGAGCTGCCTTCTTGAATTGCTCCAGTCCACTTGCTGTGGGTTGACCCACAATGCCACTAGGGAGGGAATTCCAGGAATTTAACTCAACTACTGTGAAGGAATGGCAATATATTTCTAAGTCAGGGTGGTGAGAGGCTTGGAGCGGAATTTGCAGGTAGTGATGTTCCCAAGTACCTACTGCCCTTGTCCTTCTAGCTGGAAGTGGTTGTGTTTGGAAGGTGTTGCCTAGGATGTTTGGTGAATTTCTGCAGTGCATCTTGTAGATAGTACATACTGCAGCTACTAAGCGCTGATGGTGGAGGGATTGAATGTGGTGCCAATCAAGCTTTGTCTTGGATGGTGTCAAGCTTCTGGAGTGTTATTGGAGCTGCACCCATCCAGGCAAATAGGGAGTATTCCATCACACTCTTGACTTGTGCTTTGTCGATGGTAGACTTTGGGGTGTCAAGAGGTGAGTTAGTCTCCACAGTATCCCTAGTCTCTGATCTGCTCTTGTAGCCACTGTGTTTATGTGGTGAGTCCGGTTGAGTTTCTGGTCAATAGTAACCCCAAGGATGTTGACAGTGGGGGATTCAATGATGGTAAGACCATTGACTGTCAAGGGGCGGTGGTTAGTGTCTCTTATTGGCGATGGTCATTGCCTGGCATTTAAGCGGTGCAAATGTTAATTGCCACTTGTCGGCCCAAGACTGGATATTGTCCAGACCTTGTTGCATCTGAGCATGGACTGCTTCAATATCTGAGTCTTCGCAAATGATGCTGAACACTATGCAATCATCAACGAAGATCCCCACTTCTGATCTTATGATCGAGGGAAGGTTGTTGATGAAGCAGCTGAAGATTTCTGGACCGCGGACACTACCCTGAGGGACTCCTGCAGATGCATTGGAGCTGGGAAGACTGAGCCTCCACAACCACAAACATCTTCCTTTGTGCCAGATATGATTCTAACCAACAGAGTGTTTCCAAGCTGATCATGCACACATTAAACTGCTGAACCCACTTCCCCCAAAATAAATGTAATCCAGGAATTGCCCAGTTACATCTTTTCCACTTTTTAACATATCTATATTAATGGACTACATATGTTCAACATCTAAATTCACTCACCTCCAGATAATTCTTTTCTTGATGGTAGAGATCAACTAACTTTAAGCAGACTTCATGCCATTTCTGTTTGTCTGAACTACGGAATGGAAAAAAAAGTGTAATATTTGAAATTTTATGATTGTGGTAACAAATTATTGATGGAGGACCTGAAAACAAATTATACCAGCCTGTGGATTAGTTTGAAAATGGAAAAGGAGATGAATTGTTTTTGGTAGTACAGAAGTCAAGGACTATTAAAAAAAAAGAATTAGTGTCAAAGCTTTTTGTCTTGAACTCATCATAGTAGAATCAAAACACCAAATTTCAAATGTAACAACAAATTTTATTGCATGAGAGGATAGTACTAATTCATTGGGAAGTCAACTTTGGTCAAGTTGTTCCCATAAAGGCTACATCAGGGAATAGTTAATTCTCAAACTTTTGTTCAAGTTCAAACCAGACAAGTTGACTTGGGTTGGTCTAGGTCCTGCCGTGTGGACTGCACCCAAGAATGGTTGCACACTCAGTTTTTGTTTCATTGTGCCTTTTTCAATGTGTGGACACGTTCATTCTGTTTGAAAGGGAGAGGGCCCTGTATGAACATATGTAGTATCTAACAAGCACACGTGAACCACATTGTGAGCCTTACTGATGATATTGAATTGGTCATAAGCATAATTTTTCACACAACCAGGAGAAAAGGTGAGGATTGCAGATGTTGGAAATCAGAGTCGAAGAGTATAGTGCTAGAAAAGCACAGCCGGTCAGGCAGCATCCGAGGAGCAGGAGAATCGACGTTTCAGGCATTAGCCCTTCCTGATGAAGGGCTTCTGCCTGAGACATCGACTCACCTGTTCCTTGGACGCTGCCTGACCGGTTGTGCTTTTCTAGCACCACACTCTTCATCATTTAGCACAATCAATTTTGTTTGGGGAAAGCCAGTCAATCATAAAATCACATCCCACATTGGACACTATGTGTCCCACATTGGACACTATGCAAACATAGGCTGTTTGAGTTTAGTCAATTCTCCGCTTGTTACAAAACACACAGTAACATGCTGGTTGTTACAACCTTTGGGATATACGGGATGTATGTATCTGGCATTACACTGGCACTGAAATTCATAAGCCACAATATTTAATTATGTGGTAAAGAAAATGTCTTTCTTGACTTTGACAGCAGTATTGTGCTACTGAAGGTACCACTTGTTTTGTTAGGCTTGCTAACAACTGAATTATGCACTTATGAGAACCATCTGATCTTCTATGTAAATAGTTATGGAAAAAAACTATCTTTAAAAACTAATAGTCTGGCCGCAGAACTTTATGATAGCAAGGTAAGCCCTCTGTGTATTTAGTATCATATATTTACATAGTGAAAGCAGGTTGCCATATCTATCAGTTTGTTTCTACTATCTCTGAAGTAGTTTCATCCTGTGACCATCGTGCCACACATTTCTGAGGAAGAGTCACCACACTCGAAACTTTAACTCTGACTTCTCTTCACAGGTGCTGCAAGACCTGCTGAGCTTTTCCAGCAATTTGTTTTTGTGCCATGATACAAGTTGTCCTACAGTTTCTGTTGGCAGTTTGCTTGTTTGGAGGAGTAACACTAGAAACTTAGAACAGCATATTACAACACTGGCTAGAAGATACAATCGTATTACCACATTTTTGTGAACTACACCTGACTGATTTTAGAACAAAGTCATGTTTGTGATTTCCCATTTTGGATAGTACTATTCCTAACATTGACAGATGGTATAAATAGGTCATCAATGCCTGAAATTCCAAATAGCCTGACCACCTGGATTACAAAAGTAACCATATATTAAAAAAGGTACCATTGCATTTATTACTTCACAGCCAAATATAGATCTTCCCCTTTCTGGGGACATCCAGCATTTGGATGGGCGTTGCAAATATAACTTTACAACAATGACATACATATAGCAAGTTTCTTCCAGTCAGTGAATTACTGCACAATGTTACAAGTGAAACCTGAAACTACAGTAATATTACTTCTTTTGGATGTGATTTTGTGGAAATTGACAATTCTCTTAAAAAACATTGGGAGCAACAAACAAATAATCTCATTGACCAATTTATTCTGTGGAACAAAAAGTGAACTGAAGAGTGGCAAGAACTATAAAATTAGATTTTTGAACAAAGCTGTACACTTGAATTTACAAGTCATATTTCTCTGAATGCACATTGTTCCTGAAAGAAGAGACAAAGAAAAGTATAAGCTCTAATGCAAACTTGGATAGATATACTCATCATCACACAAACACAAGTTCAATACATTCAACCAGGTTACCTTTCATACAACTTCATTAGCTTCTGATAAATTCCCAGCAGCTCATGCTTGTTTTCAGATGTATCATTCTTCTCACAAAGATTTAGCAACCCCTGAAAAGAAAACAAGACATTATGTTCTAGTTCCTCCTCACAATGCTTGCACAAATACAAATTATTAGAATTTGTGGAAAATTTATTTATATTTTTATTCCTGAATTTTACAATCACTGAGTTTTTGGAGTTGAGTGGGGTACACGGAATGTAATAGGCAACATTCAACTGAACCACACTTTACACTATTTTAATATCTTACTCAACTTCGGCTGAGAAATCAACACTATAACCTGTCCATTACAAAGAAAATCCACTTGCAACACTGCAATATTGTAACTCTTACCATATGCATTTATCATCTGACTTGACAACCACAATGTTCTCTTGGCCAAACATGCATCCCCTGTGCATCTCAGCAACTCCAAAAAGATTGATGCCTTTATCCTATCTTACATCAAGTTCCACTCACCCCATATGCCTGGTTTTGCTTTGGCTCACAAATACTCAATTAGTGTATTAAAAATTTTCATATTTGTGTTTAATTTCTCCTTTGCCTAAAACTTCTCAAAAATATTTTGATGTATAAAATAAAAGACTAGGAGATTATATTTATGAAATGTTAACGGTATGAGTTTGGATGTTCATACCCAAATATCTAGTTTCTGGTCCATTCCAAGAAAACAATGTGGAATATGGAATATTCAATAATAAGCAATATGGAATCAGACTGAAAAGCAGCAAATAGAGCCAAGTCTTAAAGTTTTATTTTGCGAGCTTCACTAATACTCAATTGTTCTTAAAATTACGCTAAATTGTGATTATAAAAGATGTGAAACATAAAACTGTAAGCAGTTTAACTTTAATCTGACCTTTATAATAAGCACTAATTCACATTACATAAATAAAATGTACGACTCAGATTATTTCAGCTGAACATTATGATGCAAAGCATAAAAAACAAAATTCAGTCTAATCATGAGGGTCTGACACGGACAATTAAAACAGAATGGATCCAGGGAATAGGTATTGGTTATTTATTAATTTAGAGATCATTAGGTGAGAACAGGATTTTATACAGAGATAGGAACAAGTAACAAATGTGTTGGTGTTTTGCAATGCAAGTTTTGGAATACAACACAATCCTTAATAAAGCATTTGCCTGGATTCTGTCCAACCAACCTTTTAAACGGCGGTGTTTTGAAACCACAAGATGTGTTATTTGTGTAAATATGAAGGATATATCTCAGTACTACAATATCTAGATACCCAATGTAATTCAGTCTTATTTTATATAGTGGAACAAGCATTCTTATTTCATTCGTTACATGGAATAAATCTTTTCCTTAAAAAAAAGTGAATACAAATTTTCTTTAAAAAACACTTAAAGTGTTAACAAAGATACTTCACCAAGTGTGCTGACTTGTTAGCAAGTAGACTCAGATTGGTAGAGGAAAATGCACCAATCACAAAATGATAGTTCACCACAAAGCTTTGTTTAAATTTATTGACTGACTGTCCCTTTTATTCAAACTCTGTCTTCTATCGGTTAGGCAATTTTCTATCCATGCTAATACCAGATTTTTCTCTCCCTTCTTTTTTGAAGAAGAGTGGTATATTGGCAGTTTTTCAATCCTGAGGCTATTCCATGATCTAAGGATTTTCAAAAGGTTGCTAACAATGCACCCACTATCTCGGTAGCTAATTGTTTTAATATTCTAGGATGTATCCCACCAGATTCAGGGGATTTATTGGTCTTTAGCATTATTATTTCTCAACTACCTTTTCTCTTGTAGCAGTTATTTTATTTATTTCCCCCTTCTTTTAGTTCCTTGATTATTTTGCACTTCTGGAATGTTATTAGTGCCCTTTCCCATGAACACTGAGGCAAAGTTAGTTTTAAACCATTCTGTCATTTCTTGGCTTCCCATTATTATTTCCCTAACATCATTCTCTAAAGGCCTGTGCTCACCATTACCTTGTGTTTCTTTTTATTTTAAAAAAATAGGCTCTCACTGTCAGTTTATGTTACTTGCAAATTTACTCTATTTATCTATTTTCTCCCTCTTTCTTTTTGGTCACCTTTTGTTGGCTTTTTAACAACTGCTCCTAATCCTTGGATTCACCTCTAATCTTTACTGGATTGCATACTTTTTCTATTTCAATTTGATACTGCCATTAGTTTCCCTGGTCAGTTTATCCCCTTCTAGGATCTTCCTCACTGGTATATATTGTTCCTGCCAGTCCTGGATTATTTTTTACAAAACGGCTAGCATTGTTTATCAACTTTATTTTCTACCAAACCCTTTTCCTAGTCCACTCAAGCTAACTCTGTCCTAATTTCAATGTAATTAACCTTATAAGTGTAGCATTGTTCTTTCTGACCTAAGTTTCTCATGCTCGATTGAGCACTAAAACTTCTATCATCTTATAGTTAATGATTCTTAGTAAACCTTTTATTCTCAGTTCATTTACTAAACTTTCGTTATCACCAGGTACAAAGCAGTCCAATTCCTGGTTTGACCAATAACATATTCCTGGAAACTATTATGAATTCTTCCTTGCGGTTACACGTGCAGTGGTTAGATTACATTTAAAGTTGTAACTAACAAGGACAAAAGGAAGCTATTTTAATACTAACATGACTGAAGAAGCCATTTTGTAGCTTGTATTAACTACATATATTGATCAAAATACATTAGGTTGTGGCTAACTATGAAACAAATGATCAAGTTATAATCAATAAAAATAATCAATACATTTAATCAATGGATGTAGGTTTGCTTGATGAGCTGGAAGGTTTGTTTTCAGATGTTTCATCACCATACTAGTTAACATCATCAGTGAGCTTCCGGATGAAGCACTGGTGGTACGGCCCGCTTTCTATTTGGGTTTACCTAAACACACAAATAGAAAGTGGGCAATACCACCAGTCTTAGAGAATACAAGTGGAATTCAACAAAATTTACCAACAGCTAGAGCCAATCAAAAATAGATTGACTGTTGCATGGTATGATGGTCATACAGAAGTTAAACACATTGATTTAGTAATGTTTTGATTCTAACCATCAAATTTGAAGATTGACATTGGCTGAACCATATGGTAATATCAGCCAGTCAACTTCAGATCAAACTGGAGACCTGAGCGGGTGAATCCTGTGACCTGCATTTCAACAGATTGCTCAGCCAATTGAATTTACAAAGGTTATTGGCTAAGTTAAGTCTATCTTAGATAAACTAATCATTTGCTATCCATAGGAGTGTCAAGTATCATCTGAGAAAAATTAGTAATCTCACTTACAAACTGTAATAATTATCTGAATTACCAAGAAGAACTGGATTAGACATTGATTAAAGAAGCCTTTCTCTGACTAATCTCAGCTGTATTAATGAGCTGCACTAAATATATCATGGCTATTTTCTTAAATGAAAGATCTTTAAACTGAAAATATGTTTTAAAACATTACCCATTGTGCTAGTCCATGGTCAATTTTCTGTTCGGTGATATGAAAATAAATATAAGCAGGACTGAGGAAAAAAAATTGTGCCAGGTCACCTATTGCATCCAAAGCAGAAACTTTACAACCTCACTTGTATATCACAAGAAACTTTTCAAAATATATTGCTGCAGATCAGACAGAGAGTGTAAACTGGGTCCAAATGGTTGTGTTTTCTTTTGTCTAGTTCCAAGCATCAATCAAGAATCAGCAATTTCATTTCGAAGTACTAGGCATTTCCCATTGAAAGCAAAGGATAGTAAAGGCAAGATTCGTGAACCGTGGATGACAGGAGAATCTATACGACTAGCCAAGAGGAAAAGGGAAGCATACGTACAGTCAAGGCACTAAGAACAGAATGGGCCCTGGAGAGATATCAGAAGAGTAGGACCAGTCTTAAACGAGGAATCAAGCGGGCTAAAAGGGATCATGAAATAGCTTTAGCAAACAGAATTAAACAGAATCCCAAAACCTTTTATTCTTATATAAGAATCAAGCGGGTAACTAGAAAAATGATTGGTCCACTAAAGGATAAGGAAGGAAGGCTGTGTGTCGAACCTGAGAGAATGGGTGAGATACTGAATTAGTACTTTGCATCAGTGTTCACTGAGGAGAGGGACATGATGAACATTGAGACTAGAGATAGAAGTTTGATAATTCTAGATCACGCTGACACAAGTAGGGGAGATGTGTTGGGTAGGCTAGAAGTTATTAAAGTGGACAAATCCCCAGGACCAGATGGGATCTATCCCAAGTTACTCAGGGAGACGAGAGAAGAAATAGCTGGGGCCCTGACAGATATCTTTGGAGCATCCTTAAACACAGTGAGGTGCCGGAGGACTGGAGGGTTACTCATGTTGTTTCCCCTGTACAAGAAGAGTAGTAGGGATATTCCGGGTAGCTACAGACCAGTGAGCCTTATGTCAGTGGTGGGAAAGTTGCTGGAGACAGTACTGAGGGATAAAATCTATTTATATTTAGAAAAGAATGGGCTTATCAGTGATAGGTAACATGGTTTTTTGCAGGGGAGATCATGCCTTACCAACTTAATAGAGTTCTTTGAGGAAGTGACCAAGTTGATAGATGAAGGAAAGGCTGTAGATGTCATATACATGGACTTTAGTAAGGTGTTTCATAAGGTTCCTCATACTTAACTAATAGAGAAAGTGAAGTCACATGATGTGCAGGGTATTCTAGCCAGGTGGATATAAAAAACTGATTGAGCAACAAGAGACATAGTAGTTGAAGGGAGTTTCTCGAAATGGAGAATGGTGACCAGTGGTGTTCCATAGGGATCAGTGCTGGGGCCACTGTTGTTTGTGATATACATAAATGATCTGGAAGAGGGCACTGTTGGTGTGATCAGCAAGTTTGCAGATGACACGAGGACTGGTGGAGTAGCAGAAAGCATAGGGGACTGTCAAAGAATACAGGAGAATATAGATAGATTGGAGAGTTGAGCGGAGAAGTGGCAGATGGAGTTTAATCCAGGCAAATGTGAGGTGATGCATTTTGGGAAATCTAATTCTAGAGCGAATTACACAGTAAACGCAAGTGCCTTGGGAAAAGTTGCTAAGCAGAGAGATCTGGGAGTTCAGGTCCATTATACCCTGAAGGCTGCTACACAGGTGGATAGAGTGGTCAAGAAGGCATATGGTATGCTTGCCTTCATCGGACAGGGTATTGAGTATAAGAGCTGGCAGGCCATGTTAAAATTGAACAAGATATTGGTTTGGCCATATTTAGAATACTGCGTACAGTTCTGGTTGCCACATTACCAAAAGGATGTGGACGCTTTGGAGAGGGTGCAGAGAAGGTTTACGAGGATGTTGCCTGGTATGGAAGGTGCTAGCTATGAAGAGAGGTTGAGTAGGTTAGGTTTGTTTTCATTAGAAAAAAGGAGATCGAGGAGTGACCTGATTGAGGTTTACAAAATCATGAAGGGTACAGACCGTGTAATAGAGACAAGCTTTTTCCCAGGGTGAAGGATTCAATAACGAGAGGTCATGTTTTCAAGGTGAGAGGTGAAAAGTTTGAGAGGAATAAATGCAGCAAGTACTTTAGACAGAGGGTGGCAGGGGCCTAGAACGCGTTGCCAGCAGAGGTAGTAGAGGCAGGCACGGTAGATTCATTTAAGATGCATCTGGACAGATGCACGAGTAGGTGGGGAGCAGAAGCTTAGGAATTGGGTGTCAGGTTTAGACAGTAGATATGGATCAGCTCAGGCTTGGAGGGCCGAAGGGCCTGTTCCTGGGCTGTAAATTTTCTTTGTCCTTCGTACTAAGAGTGCTATTGTCTATTTATAGTGACATAACAGAAAACTGGCAATTCCCAACCTGATGCTAGGAAGTAGCTTTAGTTACTGAGGATCAGCATCTCTCATCCAAGATGTATATCAAAGTTGTGTTGGGATAAAGGACAGTGTTTAAAGAGATCATGTGGTCACAAGTGACCCCCATTCAACTTTATGTATTTACATTCTATCCCACTTATGACCCAATCCTCTATCTCAACTCTCCAAGTTCTTTAACCAATATCCTTCTCCTCTCCACTGCCTTGCTGGTTGCTGCCTACACATATCTTCAGTTTCAATTTGCCTGATCCCAACTGTTAACATCCAAATCTGATCTGTACCACTCTTTCTCCTCCATCCATGACCCCAATATAATCTCAAATATTGGCAATGGGAAAAAAGGAAAGAAAAGTAGAAAATGTGAGAAATAAAATCACAGAAAAAAAAGCAAAACCAAGAACAAGATAGCAGTCAAAATTGAGGGAGAGATCATTGAGCAATACCACAACAGCTCTGGTGCACGTAGTTTTCACAAATCTTACTGGTAAAACATATCCACAGATTTCCCCTCAGATTGAATGAAAATGTTGTCAATGTTTGAATCTATCAAATGTTGTTAGTTTGTTGACAGCTTGACTAATGCTTAAGTTGCTGCCAACATGAAGAGATAGTTAATAAAGTACAAGTACAGTACGGTAACAACTGTTTTTCTACTGTACTGTTGCAAGCCTCAATTTTATTTGTACATGTAATACTGCTGCAGGTTTGTGCAGCAGGAAACATTATGTAAATACTATATGATACAATTTCATATTCATATAAATCTACTTGATTCCTTATCTACCTGCCATGCCAGCAACTGATCTGGATCAAGTTCTGTGGCTTTTTTATATGCAGTCTTTGCCTGGTCAGGCTGTTCCAACTCTGCTGCTGCAACTCCAATGAAAACCCAGGCATTGTAGTTATTCTTGTCTTGTTTCAACACAGCCTGCACAGTAAAAACACAAATGTAAGAAATAACAGTTCAGCATAGATTGACATTGTTCCTTCTAGAAATGGGATTGCTATTTTCAAGTACTACCCAACTTGCTATCTAAAATCTGTGACTAGCTTTTTCCCTTTTGGGTTTAGATTTTAATCCAGACCAGGAAAATAGTATAAAATGTATGATTTCAGTCTCTCAGTGATTTTAGAAATATAGGTGACAAATATAATCACAACACATTTCAAAGGCTATATGGGGTCACATTGCAATTTACTGATCTTATTTCTACTGTAAGGGTGGCTGGCGTAGGAAATGAAAACCATTCAAACTTACAGCAGACAGTATTTGTTTTCAGGCTAAAAAGGTAAGGCAAGTCAGGCAACCTTTTCTTTGCACTCTGCTTTCCTGCAATTACTCAAATGGTCTACGGTCAATACAGGGTGTCCAAACACATGTAAATGTCAGTGTCATAAATGATCAAAACAATACACCAAAAAAAAGTACGAGGGAAATTTTCATCTCATTTCAGTGAAGCACTTTAGAATAGAAAAATAAATGGCCACCACAATTAGCCTAACATTATTTCATAGTCCCTCTTCCAAAAGATATACAGTGACTTTACGTGACGTTCATATACATGCATCATGTTAAATGTGTCGAGTATTGCATACAGTGCTACATTTTTAAAAATAAAATAAGTTATTACACCTCCTCCAACTCAAATTCAGTAAATCCAAACAAAGCTTATATGTTCCTCCAAACATGTAAATTTTTCTGGCCCCAAAACGCTTGTCCCTCCCAAGTAATGATCATAGTAGTTTGAGGAGTGTTAGGCTTTGATGCAACTGTTTTAGCCCAGCTACAGAAATACAGCTTGGTGTCATTTATGCACATGTCTGAAAACCAAAAAGACCTAAAACCTGACCCAAATGAATCTGTAGATACACAGAGTTCAGTCCCTTTGTAAAAATGACTGCATTTAATTTGGACGTATCCAAATAGACCTGGAGACATGCTGAGCCAAATAAAAAAATCTGCTCTGGTCAGGCCCGTTCTAATTCCATTCCGCTCTATTTGGGTTAAATGAAGTCCTTTATCACGTGGCCCAAACATACCTACTGTAGACCTAAGTGTATCCTGGTAAATGCAAGTCTTTTGGTGATTGATTTGTGTCATATTTTTCTCTGCTGCATTTATTTAAACACACATGGTCAAATTTTTTTTTTGAGTGCAGTCATCACAGGAGGTAACAACTGTTGTGAATTAAACAATTCACTAAGCATTGTGACAAAGAACCCCAATACTGTTGGCAGAACGCGACAGGTGCCAGAAATTTGAACAGACATTATGATCTTGATTTTAGCCCTAATTGTCAAGTTAAACCAAGTGATTAAAAGTGGGCAAGTCCATTTAATGCTAAGTAATCAAAAAACAGAAATATTCTTCATCTGAAAAGCAGCTGATCCCAATGTTTTTGGACAAAAGATATCCGCTGTACTGGACAATTCAGAGCCCAGAATGCAAAGTGGACCGATAATTCATACATTAAATTTGTGCAGGTAGTTAACATGGCAATTATTAGATTAGATTCCCTACAGTGTGGAAACAGGCCTTTTTGACCCAACAAGTCCACACCGACCCTCTGAAGAGTAACCCACCCAGACCCATTCCCCCTAACTAATGCACCTAACTCTACAGGCAATTTAGCATGACCAATTCACCTAACCTGCACATCTTTGGACGGTAGGAGGAAATCGGAGCACCCCGAGGAAACCCACGCAGACACGGGGAGAATGTGGGCGGCACGATGGCACAGTGGTTAGCACTGCTGCCTCACAGTGCCAGAGACCCAGGTTCAATTCCTGCCTCAGGCGACTGACTGTGTGGAGTTTGCACATTCTCCCCGTGTCTGCGTGGGTTTCCTCCGGGTGCTCCGGTTTCCTCCCACGGTCCAAAGATGTGCAGGTCAGGTGAATTGGCCATGCTAAATTGCCCGTAGTGTTAGGTAAGGGGTAAATGTAGGGGTATGGGTGGGTTGCGCTTCGGTGGGTTGGTGTGGACTTGTTGGGCCAAAGGGCCTGTTTCCACACTGTAATGTAATCTAATCTAATCTAATGTGCAAAGTCTCACTGAAATATATTCACATAAAGCTGCAGATATTCTAAAAAATGAAATATAGATATATTAAACAAAAAGACATATTCAAAATATCTTAATGCAGAACATAAAGTTTACCAAAATTATCCTTTTATAGATATTCTATTCCAGAGAAATATCACTCCTCCCTCAGTTTTTGAATCATCTTTCTAGAATCTTTCCAGTTTCTTTCCCTTGAACTGCTAGACATTTTTGTTTACAATTCCGTTCTAATTATGCTGATGTGAACCCTTCAGTGTTCTGATAGCTAGAACACTCTCAGTTCTAACAACCTGAAGACTGCTATACAAACATCTGGACATATGGACAAGACAGACTGAACAGCCTCATTTCTAAAACTGACTACACATTAGCTCTAGTATATTTCTTATTTGTTTGTTTGTATAGCCAGCATAAAATCTACTTTATTCTGCAATAATCATTGAGTTGGACCAAACTGAAACAAGATGCATCAAGCTGGCAGAGTTTATTAACAGCATGCACTTTTCTCTAACCAAGTGGCTTCCAGAAGTGGAATACATGCAGCGATATGATGATCAACATGCACACGGCAAGGGAATGTGAGTGGGTGTGAGATCAACTGTCAGAGAGGTGCATAGCAAGGCAACACAGGCAAGTATTGAGATCAACTGTCTGACACTACGCTTACCAATTTAAGTATTTATGCAATTTTTAATACCAAAATGTTAAAACATAAACATAAATATTAAACTAGAAGTTAACCTTACCATACAAAAAACATTGTTTTACTGTACCTTGCAATGTTTCAATGCCTCTTTAAATTCCTTATTTCTTATAGCTTCCCTTGCATTTTTCAAGGTGGCCTTAACTTCTTTATTGGACATTTTCCTTTAAAATAGGAGACAAGAATTATAAAATCTTTGATATATTGTGCTATAAAAGGAACTACAGTTCAATTTTGCAGGTAAATTTCATGATATAGTTATTTGGGTTCAGTCAGCAAGTAAATGGGGTAGAGCTTATAATGTGGGGCATTACATCAACCATGGCATTCAACATATCAATGCAATACTTAAAAGGGAACTGACTGTTTTCATGTCTCAGCGTATCAAAACAATGAAAGAAGTAGCTGTTTTCTTGATATATGTAAGTTGACAAGGCAGTGTTCAAAGAATAGAAGCAGCTAGGAAATAATGCCAATTACAAAATCACGAACTCTAAATTAGAAACAGCACTGATATAAAACCATATCCTATCCCCCAATTTGAAACAGACAAACCTAAATGTTTACATATTTTGGAATTTAGGCTGTAAGCAAAACTAAAAGGTGCCTCCTTAAAATAAATTGAAATACATTCCTAAACAAATGGATATTTATTTTACAATGACAAATACATTTCCAATTACAAACTACATAAATTAAAAGTAATGTCATCTATGTAAATCAACTCCCAATTCTTAGAACCATAGAATGGTACAAAACAACAGATTATCATATAACCCTTCAAACTTGTGCGGGTTCTCTGTAAGAGAAATGCCTCTCATTCAATTGTCCTTTCCCTCCAAAGGATTTTTCCTTCAGAAGCTTATCCAAGTTCCTTTGAAAACAAGATTAAATCTTCCTCCACAACCCTTAAGGCAGCACAATTCAAATTATAACCACTTTGCACAAAAAAGGCTGCCTTTATTTACCTAGGAAAAAATGAGGATTGCAGATGCAGTCCACCCCCCCCGCCTCCAAGTGAAGCGAAGCCGTTGTCTCCTGCTTTCTATTTATATCACCACAAACCCCAGGAACCCCATCCAGGAGAAAGATATAAATGCAGGAGACAACAGCTTCGCTTCACTTGGAGGTCGCCACTGATGATGTTACCTAGCCAGGTAGATTAGATTAGATTACTTACAGTGTGGAAACAGGCCCTTCGGCCCAACAAGTCCACACCGCCCCGCCGAAGCGCAACCCACCCATATCCCTACATTTACCCCTTACCTAACGCTACGGGCAATTTAGCATGGCCAATTCACCTGACCTGCACATCTTTGGACTGTGGGAGGAAACCGGAGCACCCGGAGGAAACCCACGCAGACACGGGGAGAACGTGCAAACTCCACACAGTCAGTCACCTGAGGCGGGAATTGAACCCGGGTCTCTGGCGCTGTGAGGCAGCAGTGCTAACCACTGTGCCAACGTGCCGCCCACAATGAAACATCTGGATATCAAACCTACAGCTCAGCGAGCAAACCTACACCCTAAACCTCAACCTGAGCTACAAACCTTAACAAACCTTGTGGAAACTGTTCCACATATCGGAACAGTCCATCTTCTGCAACTACACTGGCACCACACACCACCTTTTCCTCCGCTACATCGATGACTGTATCGGCGCTACCTCGTGCTCCCACGAGGAGGTCGAACAGTTCATCCATTTTACTAACACCTTCCACCCCAACCTCAAATTTACCTGGACCGTCTCAGACTCCTCCCTCCCTTCCCAGATCTCTCCATTTCTATCTTGGACGACCGATTCAACACGGACATTTACTATAAACCGACCGACTCCCATAGCTACCTAGATTACACCCTGCCCCCTGTAAAAACACCATCCCATATTCCCAATTCCTTCCCCTCCGCCACATCTGCTCCCAGGAGGACCAATTCCAATACCAAACAACCCAGATGGCCTCCTTCCTCAAAGACCGCAATTTCCCCCTAGACGTGGTCGACGATGCTCTCCACCGCATCTCCTCCACTTCCCACTCCTCTGACCTTGAACCCCGTCCCTCCAATCGCCACCAGGACAGAACCCCACTGGTCCTCACCTACCACCCCACCAACCTCCAGATACATCGTATCATCCTTCGTCATTTCCGCCACCTCCAAACAGACCCCACCACCAAGGATATATTT
>NC_057711.1:51958821-52039954 GCF_004010195.1 Chiloscyllium plagiosum
GACCTCTCCGCCCCCACCCCCTCTCCGGCCTATCACCCTCACCTTAACCTCCTTCCACCTATCGCATTCCCAACACCCCTCCCCCACGTCCCTCCTCCCTACCTTTTATCTTATCCTGCTTGTCACACCTTCCTCATTCCTGAAGAAGGGCTTATGCCCGAAACGTCAATTCTCCTTCTCCTTTGATGCTGCCTGACCTGCTGTGCTTTTGCAGCAACACATTTTTCAGCTGCCTTTATTTATCACCTGAAATCTGAGTAGTTAGCTCTTAGGGTACACTAGTTACGGTATGAACAATCTGCGATGCAATTGCGATTTGATTTTCAATTAAATCTTCGTGATTCTGCCTCGAACAAACAAGAAACAAAAGTATGCCACTCAGCCCCTCTAGCTTGTTCTGCCAATTCATAAGATCATAGCTTACCGAAATCAGAAACAGTTATATTCAGAAACAAACCTGGCTGCAAGACTCATTCAGCTACTTAAGCAAACTCAAATCGAACAATGTTTAAATCAAAAAATGGAAAAAAGAAACTGCATAAAAATAGCCCAAACATTTCAGCAAGACTACTTTGGAGAAAGGAAGAGTTTGGCTAACTAACCTCAGATTTTGTTGAAACATCCCAAATTTACACTGTATAAAATTTTATGAAATGTGGTTCAACTTCTAAGGCCTTTAAAGTTCCATGACAGATTCACTTACAAACAATGTTAATGGGTACTGGAAAATAAATTCGACTTCAGTTCCATTTTTTAAAATCACTCGTACAGATAAAAAGTGTATTTTTTGTAAGTATATACTTTCCTCATAAAATACAAAAAGGATATTCTAAAATGCTTCAAACTGGACAGTATGAAAAATAAAATACATTTCTCTGTTCAGGAAGTTGCAGTCTTTGATGCCTCAATCAAACTTACATACAAGTGACATTTCCTTTATATATACACAATGCAAGCCCATTGTGATTCTATGTTACCTGCACCTTGGTGTACAATGGCTGAAAAGCCATAGACAGTGCCCCACTGAACCTTTGCAGCAGTTACCACCAGCTTTCCTGCATCCAAGTGGCAGCATCGCCATCTTTATGGTTCAATTAAAGTACATATCATACTACACATATTCTACCAAGAACTTATTTCACTAAATCATATAATCAAGCAGGAAGCATTATATGGAGAGTGAGTTTATGACAGCTTTTTGATAGAGCTACTCAATTAATCCCAACATGAATGCATACCCTTGCATTTCAAGGAGCTCTTCTGATGCACTGATAGCCTGGGCCAAAAGGCCTGGGCTCAAGTCTCCAAAGGTGGGTGTATTAAAATCTTGAACTGAGTGATTATAAAAATACAAAAAACATAAATTGCTGGTGAAGCTCAGCCAGTCTGGCAGCATCTGTCAGAAGAAAACAGAGTTAACACTTTCTTGAGTCTGGTGAAATAGCATTATCTGGGTTTGAAATGTTAACACTGCTTTCTTCACTGATGCTGCCAGATTGCTGAGTTTCAACAACAATTCAGGTTTTAGATTTCCAGCATCCATAGTTCTTTGCTTTATTAGAAAATACCTAGCCCTGCAATTTCTCTCCTCCCACCAGTACTGATTCCGTTCCCCTTTGAAAATTAGCACTGCATTTGTTTGCATCACCCTTTCATATAATGCATACATGGTCGTCATAACTCAGTGCAGACACAAATATCTTCATTCCTACCCATCACTCTACCAATTAGTTTCAGTTTGTGCCCTCTGATTACTAATCTTCCAAACAGTGGAAAATGTTTTTCCTATTACTCCATCAACACCATCATAAAATGGAACACCTCTATTATTTTTAATCAACTTTCTTTAGTTGAGAAGAACAATCCCAACTCCTCCAAAAGCTGAAATAATAAACGGCCACGACTCCAAACTGTTACTGGCCCCACTCACTGGAAGCTGGACTTCTCCAACAACCAATGTAATTGTTGACTGTTAACGGAAATCTGTTCCTAAAGGTAAACCACAGTTAAAACTGAGACACTTACCGATCAGCTGTATCAAAGAGCTTCTCTTTCTGGGTCCAGCAACTTCAAGCACAAGCCAATCCCAGCATCCACTGCGGCACCTGCCCTCTCGGAAAGGAGTCAAATTCAACTCCATCCAGTCAAAAACCTTTTAATATAAAAATAGACGACGTTAGCATCCCGTTAATCGTAAAACCAATGTGACTGTTTTCCGTTGTTTTGATTTTTTTTGGAAGCTGAAGTTGTGGCAGAACGGTCACGTGGCCAGGCCCGCTGCGTGCCGCAGGGAAGGCTGGGGGTTGTAGTTTGAAGCGGGACGGGAGCTGTGCTCTGCCTTGCGCGGATCTGGGGTGACAATGGAACGTTCTCTCGATTTAAACCGTTCTGTTGTAACCACCGCGATTGGGATCTTGATTGTGTTCGCGTTTCACGGAGCGGACAGCAGCCGGAGTGACTCCGGGATCGCCACACGGGAGCAGCAAGTGGCAGCTAACATAGTGTTGGTCACTTGTGACTCTTTGGTAAGGGGAAATTTTGAGCGGAAACGGGGGTAAATGTTGAGAGGATAGCGAATTAATACTTGTGACCTGTTGCCACTGTAGATTCAATGAAGGGCGTAGACTTGATGTTTGTTTATTAACTTATTTCCTTTGAATAGTCTTAGTGTTCATGAATGTTAACACTTTGCACATTCGATTAGAATTCCTATAGTACAGAAAGAAGCTATTCGGCCATCGAGTCTGTACTACCCTCTGAAGAGCATCCCACCCGAATACCCATTATCCCGCATTTACCATAGTAAATCCCCCTAACCTACACAAACCTGGACATTGGGGCGATTTAGCATAGCCCATCTACCTAACCTGCACATCTTCCGTTTGTGGAAGGAAACGGAGCACCCGGAGGAAACCGATGCAGACATCAGAGAGAACATGCAAACTCCACACAGACACAGTGAATACAGGATTGTATATTTTTATGATGAGGGGCAGAGCAAGAGAGATGTGCTTTACCCTGAACCCATCAGTGACTTATTCATTTTTTTAAATTATAACTTAAATCTTTGGGGCCAGGTGTTATTTTATTTAGCCCAGAGACTATGGAGAAGAAGAATAAGCTACATAATGAGGAAACAAAAACTGTGAAAGGTACCGACAGTCAACAAACAGCCGACTAATTACATCCCTCAATTTTGAAAGAGATGAGTTAATGGGTAGCTGAATCAATCTCGCCCATTTTAACACT
Organism: Chiloscyllium plagiosum; assembly: GCF_004010195.1. Taxonomy (NCBI): domain Eukaryota; kingdom Metazoa; phylum Chordata; class Chondrichthyes; order Orectolobiformes; family Hemiscylliidae; genus Chiloscyllium; species Chiloscyllium plagiosum. The sequence continues at coordinate 51,962,071 of NC_057711.1, forward strand.
TGCCTAAAAGCCAAAATTGCTTCCTAGTATTTTCTTTGATTTCTGAGCAGGTTATTCAGAGAAAATGACACTATCATTTCCTGTATTGAAGTGCAATTAAAGTTGGGTTCATAGAAGGAAAATGCTGCCTAATCAACTTCCTTGACAAAGTGACCACTTGAGTGGACTCTATCAGGATGTAAGTGTTGCTGGCAATGTTTAAACATTTGCAGCAATCTTCATTGAGAAGTGGATGATCCATCTTGACTTGACCTGAGGTACCCAGCATCAGCGATAACAGTCGCCAACCAATTTGATTACTTCCATGCAATATCAAGAAATAGGTGAAGACATTGGATATTGCAAAGACTAGGGTCCTTGATGCCATTGCAGCATCAATACCAAAGTTGGGTCTGATTACTTCAGCCCTGGGATATTAGTGTAAGAATTCCTCAAAATACTGTACTCGGTTCAAAACATCTTCACCTACTTTGTCCACGAACCCCCAGTATTAAAAGTGGTTCTGCTTGATGATTGGATGCTACGTTGCTACTCCATAGAAATGGAACAGTTCTTCCCAAATGTAGCTCGACCTGACAACATTCAGAAATGGGCTCAGTGGAAAATGCCATTTATGCCACAAGTACCAAGTAATGATCATCTGTAATAACAGAAAATCTAACTGTCTAGACATGCAAATTCATTAAAATCAGATTCTTTACAATTAAATTGTTTGCCTGATTGAGGTGATGAATAGGGTTCAATCATTACACAACTTCTATGCAAGTGTATGTTGGCAACAGTTAGTACCTTTCTTTCTTAATCTGCTTGTTCAGAGTTCTTATTACACATCTCTGGAGCAGGTGAGACTGAAACTCAGGTCTCCTGGCTCAACAGTAGGAATATTACCACTGTACACAAGAGCTCCTTAAAATCCAACCAGGTGCATCTAAACATGGATAGGGTACGAACATGCAGTATGTACTTTTTTATATCCCTAAGTTTGTACCTTTTTTTGTTAATTTTTTTAAAACCTATTTTCCTCATTCACCTCTTCAGAAATGTTATTACACACCTCTGGAGCAAGTAGGACTTGAACCTGAGCCTTCCAGGCCAGGGTTAGCGACACTACCACTGCAACAAGAGCGCTGTTGTACCTTTTATTGAGGCCAAAAGTGCACACGATCTTCCAGGTGCAGTTCAACCAACTTCCTAAACAATTGAAGAAAGACTTCACTACTCCTGTCCTGAAATCCTCTTGCAATAAAAGCTAACATTTTGTCAGCCTTGCTAATAGCTCGCTGCAGCTACATATTAACTTTCAGTTTCTTGTCAACAAGGACACCTAATTCTTCATTTTCCTACCTGTTACCATTGAAGAAGTGCTCTGCATATCTGTTTCTCCTACCAAAGTGGATAATCTTACATTTTGACATATTTATATTCCATGTTTTTGGCTATTCACTAAACTTGAAGCCTTTTTACATCTTCATCAAACACATATTCCCCTTGCACAAACATAAATTGCTGGAAAAGCTCAGCACATGTGGCAGCATCTGTAGAGAGAAATCAGAGTTAATGTTTCCTCAGAACTTCCTTCTTAAATAGTGGGGTGTCATTTGCTACTTTCCAACCAATAGAAATCATCCAGAATCTATAGGATTGTGGAAGACATTCATTGTCTCTAAAGCCACCTCTTTCAACACTTTGAGATGTAGACTATCAGGTCCTGGGCATTGGTAAACTTTCAACCATAATTTTCCTACCATCATCTACTTGCTAATACTGATTTCCTTCAACTCCTGATTCTACCATCACTATTTGGTGGCTCATAACTAATTCCAAGCAATGTCAGCTATCCCTTGCTGTTTCTTAATTCCACTTGCTGTGAACAATGTTAATCTTTCCATTTTGAGTTATGCCTTAAGTTCCCAACTCCTGACAAACTAGTTTAGATTACTTACAGTGTGGAAACAGGCCCTTCGGCCCAACAAGTCCACACCGAGATCTATTCCCCTACGTTTACCCCTGCACCTAAGACTACGGGCAATTTAGCATGGCTAATTCACCTAACCTGCACGTTTTTGGACTGTGGGAGGAAACCGGAGCACCCAGAGGAAATCCAAGCAGACACGGGGAGAATGTGCAAACTTCACACAGTCAGTCGCCTGAGGCGGGAATTGAACCTGGGTCTCTGGCGCTGTGAGGCAGCAGTGCTAACCACTGTGCCTCCCACTCCAACAGCACTATCAAATCTCTCTGTTAAGGATATCAGTTCCACTTTGGTTAAGTATAACCTGTCCAACGTGTACAGGTTCTGATGCTCAGAAATGATCTCAGAATCATGAGGCTTATCTGGAGCTTTGAAAGTTGGAATTGCTCTAAATTAGAATCTTGGAGTCTTCTGGGTTAGAAAGGAAGCATTTTAGAATTGTTCTTTGTTGCAGTATGTATGAATGGAATGGAAAAACATTTATCCACAACTCTAATTCATGTTAAATTGCAAGATACAGGAACACACCATCAAACTAGTAGAACATGGAAAATTTTGAGTTGTATGTTAAATGAAACCCCAGCTAATATCCCAACAGGATATTAAGGACCTGTCGTATCATTTGAAGAACATGTAGTGCATTTCATGTCCTGACCAACATTCGTCACACTGCCGTCATTGTCAAAGTTAAATTAACTGACTGTTTATTTGATAATCATGTGAAAAATAAAACACGTGCCTTAAAATTGGGTGTTATTGCAATATTTAATCCTCAAATCTGAAAATATTGTGAATACCATTCAAAATTTTCTTGTAAGAGAGCTAGAAATTTTATTAAAATTCTACTAATCTGATGAATTTATCTTTTCTCTTCTAGGATGGAAGATTGACATTCAGCCCACAGAACCAGACAATTAAACTTCCCAACATAAACTTCATGAAGGACAGTGGTGCTGTTTTTCTCAATGCCTACAGCAACTCCCCAATCTGCTGTCCTTCTCGAGCAGGTATATTTCTTAAAAGTAAAACCTTTACAAGAATTTCCTATCTCTTCTGAACCTATTGCAGCATTGTACATCTAGACCGGAATCTTGCAGTCTTGCCTAAGCTTTAGAATAGTGGGCTGTTGGGGAAATGAATTGGGGGAAGCAAAAAGCCAGTTTCCCAGCAGTGAGTTAAAATCTGGAATTAAGCTCTCAGAACTTTTCCTGCAGGTCAGCCTTCATAACGTTGATAGTCAGAAGTCTCCAATTCATTCATTAGCGTGGTTTGAATATTCACTGAGACCCCATAATGTTTAGGGTGTAATCTGTTTCGGCAAAAATGTGTGTTCATAAACCCGCTAATGTATATGAGAGGTGTAACTGGTAGGGTAGACGTTTTCTTTTCTAAGCTCTGGAAAGTACAAATTTCTTCAACTTGGCTTCTTCACAACTAAACCATTCCTTGGCACAAAGTTTTACAATGTAAGGGTTGAAGCCTTGAAGTGATCGACCAGTCTGTCCAAGTTAGACACCCACCTTGGCCGATGTCCGCAAACATGACCAAGGCAAGCCAGTGGGGTTCAACTCAAAAGGTTCAGATAAAGGTGAATAAGTGGAAAGGAACAGTGGAAATAAAAAGGGCATGGCAGTACTGCAAGAATTCCTGAGGAGAGACATGAGAAGGACATATGGGACAGGGAAGGATAGGAACTTCATATTTAAGGTCAGGAAGACATTGTGATTAGGTTTGCTGGGAATGGAGAAACAGCTGGTGAATTGAATAAGGAATGGTGTAAAACTGCATATGGGAAAAGATCTAAGTGCGATCGTGTAGAGAGCACAATTTGGTCGGTGTCTTCTGCCCTTCTTTTCCTACTGCTTCAGTTGGTGCCACCTCAGCAGCCACAGTTGATCTTGCTTGTTCTCTTTGACTAGATGAGATTCCCTATAGTATGGAAACAGGCCTTTTGGCCCAACAACCCTCTGAAGAGTAACCCACCCAGACCCGTTCCTCTACCCTCTATTTACTCCTGACTAATGCACCTAACACTATGAGCAATTTAGCATGACCAATTCATCTGACCTGCACATCTTTGGGTTTTTGGGAGGAAACCTACGCAGACATGGGGAGAATATGCAAACTCCACACACACGGTTGCTCAAGGCGGGAATCCAAGGCGCTGTGAAGCAGCAGAGCTAACCACTGAGCACCGTACTGGCCAGATTCTAATTCTAATTCTTGTGAAGAAATATCATTGAGCTGAAGATGCCTGAGCTGCTGAGTATTGTAGCTACTTTTTATGTTTTAAGTAAGAATCTTCACAAATAAGTGAGAGGCAGTATCACTGTGGTACAAATACTGTAACTTTGATAATTACGATGAAGAGCTAGATGATGATCGCATGTGAAGCATTTAATGGATATACCTGCTCCCACACTCTTGTGTAACAATTGTCTGTAAGGACAGCCTTACAGTTTACGGTGGAAGTAGGTTGTTTCAGTAGGATTGGTGCAACTTCTTCCTTTCACTGCCGCTCGTTGAAATAAATTATATGCAGCTGTTCCACATTTCATGATCTCAATAGGATGTCTCTATTGATGTTATGTTCATCAAAAGTATCTGGTCATAAATTTATCTGTACCTATGCTATTGACTTTGTTTGGGATGGACTGAGGCTAAATTCTCAGACGGTCTTTTCAGGATTTTCACTGTAAAGCCAGACTTGGCATATTTATGTATCAGTCTTATGTATTTTCCAAAGTTGTGGTGTGATATGCTAGAGCCTTCATGGATTTTCAACCCATTTATTGATGTCAAGAAAAATAAAAGGTAAAGATGGCCTGACACAATATTCAAGTTTGGTGGTGCATGGTCAATATTTCCAGTGATGTTTGTGTAAACCTGCCAATACTAGAAATAGTACAAAACAATTGACTACTTGTTTCAAAAGTGATGATGTATGAGGCAGGAAGTTTCTGTTGCAATAATTTCTGTGACCATGAATAACTTTATTTTAAGGTATTTTATCCGTAGGGAATTTTTTAACTTCATTCAAAAATAATTTTGGTCACGTGTATTTTATACCATTGGTTTATTTATCAGTTGTCATTTTTTGAAGTCAGCAACTTTCTTAAATAATTTACAAATGTCTTAATTTTGTGTGCCAGCTCTAAATTACAACATTTCCCTTGTTGCAGCTTTTGTGGCCTTATATTCATCTAAATTTTGTTCTGACCTGTCCTTGTTAAGCTGGTGTATCTTGGATGATTATTTTTTTTTAGGAGCTTGCTTGTTAAAACACTGGCACCCATAGATAAGGAAGAAATATGGGTATGCTCAGGAGAAGTTATTAAAGGTTCCTTAACAAGTAACCAGTCAGGGAGTATGAAAAAGGTGAGGAGCTTAACTTCAGACACTGAGTTAAGGGGACAGCTATGAGACGGGTATGATCAATGCAGGACTGAGGGTGTTGGACATTTTGGTCAGCATGGACTAGCTTGGGCCAATGGGATTGACTTCATGCTTGGGACTCTATGACTCTAACTGCACACAGTATATGAAACAAAGTAGAGGAGCTTGTTGTGCAGATTGAAATTGGATGTATTATGTTGTGCATATCACAGAGACATGGCTGCAAGGGAATCAGGCTGGGAATCAAACATCCAAGGAAAGGTGACCTATTGAAAGAACACGCAGATGGGCAGAGAGATGGGGTTAGTAAGAAATGAAATTAAATCAATATCAAGAAGTGATTACAGAGTCAGAAGGCATAGGAGCTGAGTGGATAAAGTTGAGGTACTGCAAAAGAGAAAAGACCCTGATGGGAGTTATGTACAGGCCCCCAGCAGTAATCAGGATATGGGGCAGAAAATAAATGAGATAGATAGAAAGGGCATGTAAAAAACGCACAATTACAATAATCGCTGGAGACTTCAATATGCAGATAGACTCGGAAAATCAGTTTGGTAGTTGTTCTCAAAAAAAGAAATTTGTGAAATATCTACAAATTTTGTTTTTTTTTGAAGCAGTTTGTAGTAGAATCCCAAGGAGAAGAGTCAGTTCTGAATTTGGTGATCGTAACATGGTAGACTTGGTTAGAGAGCTTATGATGAAGGAACTCCTGGGTGCAGTGACAACAATATGATAGAATTTACCCTGCAGTTTCAGAGGAAGAAGCTGGAGTCAGCTCTAACAGTATTATAATTGAGTAAAGACATGAGGGAGGAGCTGGCCAGAATTGATTGGAATGGGACCTCAGTCGGGAAGACAGTTGAGTTTCTGGGGTTAATTCAGGAAGCCCAACAGAAATCCTTCTCAAGGAAGAAGAAACATACTAAGGGAATGGCCTATCAGGGAAGTCAGGAAAAACATAAAGGCAAAAGAAAAAGCACACACTGTGATGAAGATTAGTGGGAAGCCTTTCAAAACTAGCAGAGCAGAACTAAAAAAACAATAATGGAGGGGGAATCAAAGATATAGAGTAAGCTAGCTAGTAATATGAAATAACATAAAATAGTACAGCACAGGATCAAGCCCTTCAGCCCTTCAGTGTCTGTGCCGACAATTGTGCCATTCTAAACTGCATGTGGTCCATTTTTATCTGTTCCCTGCCTGTTCATGTGTCTCTTTAACATTCACTAACATACCTGTTCTACCACCAAACCCTGCAGCACCTTTCCAGGCACCTAACACCCTACGTGTGAAAAAGCTTTCCTCACATCTCCCTTAAACATTTCCCCCTTACGTTGAACCAATGCTCCCTAGTATTTAAAATTTCCACCCTAGAAAAAAGATTTTGACTATCCACTCTGTCCATTACCTCTCATAATTTTTGGTATACTTCTATCAGGTCACCCGATCTCCCTAGTCTCTGACACCTTAGTAAAAGCAATCCAAGTTTGTTCAACCTCTCCTTATGGCTAAAATACTCCAATTCAGGCAACGTCCTGGTAAACCTCTTTTACACTCCCTCTAACATCTCCATATCCTTCCTATAGTGTGGCAACTACAATTGCATGCTACTCTAAATGTAGCCTAACTTGAAGTTTTATATTGACTTGTCAACTTTTATGCTCAATGTCTCAACCAATGAAGGCAAGCATGCTGAATGCCTTCTTTATTTACACCTTATTTGCTTGTGTTGTCACATTCAGGGAGCAATGGACCTGGACCCAAGATCCCTCTGCATATCAATGCTCCTACGTGTCTTGTCATTTATTGTATACTTTCCTCTTGCATTTGACCTCCCAAAATGCATCACCTCACTTGTCCTCATTAAACCCCATCAGCCATTTCGCTACCCAACCTCCCCCTGCTCTATAGTCTGATGTATCCTTCTCACTATCCGCAACTCCTCCAATTTTCATGTCATTTGCAAACTTACTAATCTGACCACTTGCATTTTCATCTAGGCCATTTATATAAACTAAAAACAAAGGTTTCAGCACTGATCCTTGCAGAACACCACTGGTCTGATTAGAAAAACACCCTTTCACATCTACCATCTATCTCATGTGACTAAGACAATTTTGGATCCAATTTGCCAACTTACCATGAATCCCATGTGACTTAGTCACCTGTTACCATCTCAGACCTTTTCAAATGTTTTAGTAAAGTTCATGTAGACAACATCCACTGCCATACCCTGACCAATCAGCTTCTTCACTTCCTCAAAAAATAATAACAGTTTTGTGAGACAAACTTTGCCTGCATAAAGCCATACTGCCTATCCCTAATATACCATTTTTTCCGCAAATGCGAGTAAATACTGTCCCTAAGATTCTTCTCCAATGTTTTTCCTACCACTGAACTAAGGCTCACCAGCCTATAATCTCCTAGATTATCTCTGTTGCCCTTTTTAATTAAAGGAACAACATTGGCTATTCTTCTGGAACTTTGCCTGTGGCTCAAGAAAACAAGGCCCCAGCAATCTCCTCCCTTGTCTCCTTCAGTATCCTGGGATAGATTCCAACTTACCAACCTTAATGTTTTTCAAGACACCAAATGCCACTACCTCCTTAATATTGACATGCCCCAGAATATCAACATACCCCTCTTTAATCTTACCTTCATCGTTATCCTTGTCCTTGGAGAATACCAATGCAAAGTACTCATTAAGGATTCATCCACTTTCTCTGGCTCCACATGTATATTAACTTCTTTGTCGCTGAGTGGGTCCACCCTTTCCCCGTTTACCCTCTTGCTCCTAATATATGGATAAACCCTATGTGTCTCTTTCTAGCCCACCTAATTCTTGTTCAAGTTCTTTTCTGTTTCCTTTATCTTTCTCAAGGGTCTTTTTTAATTTCAATTTCCTTAACCTTACATTTGACTAAAGAAGATTGGAAGTTTTTTTTAAGACATACATAAGATAAAAGGGAGGTAAAAGTGGACATTGGACTAGTGGCAAATGAGGCTGGAGAAGTAGTAATGGGAACAAAGAAATGGCAGAGGAATCGAATAGGTGCTTTGCATCAGTCTTCACAATAGAAAATACTAATAGCAGACCAGGAGAGAATAAAGGAGCAGAGATGAGTATAGGGGAAGGTGCTGGGGAAGCTGAAAGGTCTGAAGATGGATAAATCACCCCGAGTGAATAGACTACACCCAGGATCCGGAATGAGATAGCTGAGGATATCGTTGAAATATTAGTGGTTATCTTTCAGGAATCACTGGAGTTAGGGAGGTCCCAGAGGAATGCAAGATGGAAATGTAACACTCCTGTTTAAGAAGGGAGGGAAGCTGATGGGAAATTATAGGCTGGTTAGCCTGAGCTCACCTTGGTAAGACTTTAGAGACCATAACCAAGAATGCGATTGTGGAGTAATTGGAAGTGCATGGTAAAATAGTCAAGAAGAGGTCATGCCTGACAAACCTGTTAGAATTCTTTTGAGGAGGTAATGAGCTAGTTAGACAAAGGTGAACCAGTGATATATTTAAATTTCCTGAAGATCTTTGACAAGGTGCCACAGAGGAGACTGGTAAATAAGAGCCTATGGTGTTAGGAACAAGGGCTGAAGAAGGGATCATGCCCGAAACGTTGATTCTCCTGCTCCTTGGATACTGCCTGACCTGCTGGGCTTTTCCAGCAACACATTTTCAGCATTTATCTCGAGAGAACTAGAATACAAGAGTGGGATGATATCCTGCTGAGGCTGTGTTGTGACAGTATTTGGAATATAGTGAGTCGATTTGGGCCCTGTATCTAAGAAAGGATGTGCTGGCCTTGGAGGGGAGAAGGTTCACAAAAATCATCCTGGGTTGAAGGGCTTGTCATATGAGGAGTAAGGATAAGGGGGAAATCTCATTGAAATGGACAGAATACTGAGAGGCATAGAAAGATTTGATGTGGAGAAGATGTTTCCACTAAACGAGACATTAGGACCTGAAGGCACAGCCTCCAAATGAATGGACGACCCTTTAGAACTGAGATGAGAAGGGATTTTTTCACAGTGGTGAATCTGTGGAACGTATTGATGAAGATTGGCTGTGGAAGTGAACTCATTGAGTCTCTTTAAGACAGAGGTAGAAAAGTTCTTGATTAATAAGGGGACCAAGTATTATGGGGAAAAGGCAGGAGAATGGGGTGAGAAATGTACTGGGAGAAAGAAAGGACTGCAGATGCTGGAGATCAGAGTTGAAAATTGTGGTGCTGGAAAAGCACAGCAGGCCAGGCAGCATCCGAGGAGCAGGAGAGTCGACGTTTCGGGCATAGACCCTTCATTAGGAATGAGGCTTATGCTCGATACGTCGACTTGCCTGCTCCTTGGATGCTGCCTGACCTGCTGTACTTTTCCAGCACCAAACCTGTCAACAGAGAAACATATTGGCCATTGTCAAATGGCAGATCCAGCTTAATGTGATTACCACCTCTCTTGACACCTCCACTATTGCTAAAATATCAGACTGATTGTCCAATGTTGGAGAAGCATAAATTTCTCTCATCTCAATAATGGGAAATTATTTTGACTTGAAACATTGTCTTTAGTCATTGCATAAATGGTTACCTAGTCACTGAACCTGTCACTTTTCCTGCAACAGTCAATGCCTGGATTAGACGTTCATAACACAGACTGTGAGATGTAAAGCATTAGGGACAATAGAAAACAAGGATGGTAGTGATAAAAGCACTTTTTCTTTGAAAAAGGTGCTACTGTAGGTTAGTGAGGCACATCTATGGATCAAATGTAACACAATTGGTTTTGTGTTCAATATCAGACAATTGCTATGTAATTGAAGCAGAGATAAAGTTTAGGAGATGTATAGCAAGGAAACAGACCCATCGGTCCAACATGTCCATGCCAACCAGATATCCTAATCTAATCTAGTCCCATTTGCCAGCACTTGGCCCATATCCCTCTAAACCCTTCCTATTCATAAAGGAAAGGCTGGTAGGTGTACGGAATGCTGGATGACTAGAGAAATTGAGGGTTTGGTTTAAAAAAAAGAAGGAAGCATATGTCAGGTATAGACAGGATAGATCGAGTGAATCCTTAGAAAAGTATAAAAGGCAGTAGGAGTATACTTAAGAGAGAAATCAGAGGGCAAAATGGTGACATAAGATAGCTTTGGCAAATAGGGTTAAGGATAATCAAAGGGTTTTTATAAATACATTAAGGACAAAAGGGTAACTAGGGAGAGAATAGAGCCCCTCAAAGATCAACAAGGCAGTCTATGTGTGGAACCGCTGGAGATGGGGGGGCGATACTAAATTAGTATTTTGCATCAGTGTTTACTGTGGAGAAGGACATAGAAGATATAGAATGTGGGGAGATAGATGGTGACATCTTGAAAAATGTCCATATTACAGAGGAGGAGGTGCTGGATGTCTTGAAACGCATAAAAGTTGGTAAATCTGTGAGAAGCTAGGCATGTGATTGCCAGCCCCTTGCTGAGATATTTGTATCATCAATAGTCACAGGTGAGGTGCTGGAAGACTGGAGGTTGGCTAACGTGGTGTCACTATTTAAGAAAGGAGGTAAGGAAAAGCCAGGGAACTATAGACCAGTGAGCCTGACGTCACTGGTGGGCATGTTGTTGGAGGGAATCCTGAAAGACAGGATTTACATATATTGGAAAGGCAAGGGCTGATTAGGGATAGTCAGCATGGCTTTGTGTGTGGGAAATCATGTCTCACAAACTTGATTGAGTTTTTTTTAAAAAGTAACAGAGGATTGATGAGGGCAGAGCTGTGGATGTGATCTATATGGACTTCAGTAAGGCGTTCAACAAGGTCCCCCATGTTTACTGGTTAGCAAGGTTAGATCTCATGGAATACAGGGATGTATGCCTGCCTCCTGTCTCAACCTCTTTGAAACAAACTCAAAAATGTTGGAGAAAATCAGCAAGTCTGATAGCTTCTGCACAGATAGAAATAGAGTTAATGTTTTGAGTCTCGTATGACTGTTCTTCAGAAATGACCCTTGCGAAGTCTAATTTCTGAAAAACATCTTTCTTTCATCAGGTTTGTAACCGATATTGTCTTGCATCATCTTCAACTTCAAACCTAAGTCTAAAACACCAGGCACCTGCATAGTATGAGTTACTATGAAAGATATTCTTCACTGGACACAGATTTTCTGAACTTAGACAAAAAGTGCATGAATTAATGTCCAAATCTGAGATCTACAACTTTTCTTTCCTCATTGTATGGTTGTGCATGTTTTGACAATTAAATCCCATGACCATGAGTACTGAAGGCTGTGTTAGCTGCCTGAAGCCAAGGTTAAGGATATTTCCTTGGGATTAGGGCTGGAAAGGGACTTGGAGTGGGAGAAGAGAGATCCAGTCATTGCCATCCATATTGCATCTAATGGCATTGTTAGAACTGGAAAATAGATTCCATTGAGAGATTTTGAACAGTTAGGAGTAAACTAAAGTGCAGATCCTCCATGGTAATAATCTCAGGATTACACGTGAGCCACTGGAAAATTAACATAAGGTAAATAATATCAAGCAGTTAAATGTGTAGCTTAAAGATTGCAGTGGGTTTCAACTCATGGGGCACTGTCATCAGTACTACAGAGGAGGGGAGCTGTACCAGTCAGACAGTTTTATTTGAACCATGCTAGGACCAGTATCCCGGCGAATCTAATAACTGGAGCTGTAGAGAGAGCTTTAAACTAATTGTACGGAGAGTTCAGGAATTGTGGGAGGATTTACAACATGGGGTAAACCCCTCTGCTAATTTAAACCAGCAACACAGAAAAGATTCATCATGTGCTGTAATCTGTTAAAATTCAATGGGCAAAGAACTAACCCAGAGGTCTCTATTTAAAGTAAAAGAAATAGCAACTTTATTCTTTAAGTCCAACAGAGGATATTAAAACCAACAACTATTTACAACTCCCTTCTCTTAAATCTATCTTTTACCTCCCACTCTATAATACTAGTCCGGTTAAAAAATCCCAATTAAGACTTATTAAAAAATATTATCACGTTTTAAAACCAGTCAGCTTTGATGACTCTCCTTTGTAGATTTTCCTCTGTAGATTCTCTCCAGGTTGGCCTCGATGCTGTGCTGTGCAAACTTACTACTGACAAGTATGTTTCAGAGAGCTCTTCAGCTAGCAGTCTATAGTTGTTGTTCTTTGGCAGTTCTACCCCCAACTGTTCAAAATGTCCGGTTTTATACCCCAAAACATCAAATTGTTTCATTAGTTTTAATGTTATCAAAATAATAAATTCAAATTTGATTGGATTTTGGTATCTTGGGGCATAATTTAAACTGGCCAAATTTGAATTTGTTTTTGTTCATTGGCCAGCCAGCTGCTGCTATTTTTTTTCGACCAAGTTGTTACATTGTTACCTTGTTCAGGATGCTCGGTATTTTGTCAGTCCTTGCTAGCTTTTCACCTCTCTTAAAGGTACAGTACACCTCTACACCTTCATAACAGAGGCGTGGAGAGGAATGTAGGCTTGCAAAACAAAAGGATATGGCAGCATTGCAGGGCCAATATTTTGACAGCAATTTCCAGAATTACTCAGGAGGTGCAGTGTATACAAGCATCTTTTAAAAAAGCAAAAGCTATGGACAAAAGGAGTAAATTGGCCCAAGGGCAAAATTAATGGCTGTTTACATGGATGTGCATGGAACAAAATAAACAAATTAACTACACAAATACAGGTTAGTGGGTACAATTTTGTATCCACGTAGAGTTATGGTTTAAAGGAAATTGAAACTGGGAACTAAATGAGTATGTAATGCTCCAAAAGGACAACAGAAGGGAAGGGGTGTGGGGTGACTTTGTTATTATGAGATGGAATGAGTACATTGGCAAGAAATAGATTGGGTGATACAGAATCCACATGAGGGAGGTAAGAAATCATAAAGGGAAGAAGGCACTGGTGGAAATAGTTTATAGACTTCAGACTAGCTGTTAGATTTAGAATTAGATTTATTTAATATTGTCACTTGTTCCTAGGTACAGTGAAAAGAGGATAATGTCACCATGTTCTGACGTCATCTTGGATTACAAATAAATTACTGAATAAATTGTACAACTAGTAAAATACTGAATACATCAACATTAAATTGACATTACTAAAAGTGAAACAGCTTCAAAAGTTCATAGGCTGTATGACTCTATCAGCCCTACCAGTCGATGCCAACCATGTTCCTAAACTAAACTAGTCCCATTTGCCTGCACTTACCCAAACCTTTCCTATTCATGTCCTTATCCAAATGTGTTTTAATGATTGTAACTGTACCTGCAACCAACACTTTTCTGGCAGTTTATTCTGCACATGAACCACTCTATTTAAAAAAAAGTTGCCCCCTCTTGTCCTTTTTAAATCTTCCTCCTCTCATCTTAAAAATATGCCCCTTCGTTTAGAACATTGCCACCCTAAGGAAAATACCCATGTCATTCACCTTATCTATGCCCCTCAGGATTTTATTAACTTCAATAGGTCACCCCTCAACCTCCTACGTTTCAGTGAAAAAAGTCTCAGCCCTTCCAGTCTAATTTTATATCTCAAATCCTTCATTCCCAGCAATATCCTGGTCAACCTTTTCTGAACTCTTTCCAGTTTAATAATATCCTTCTTGTAAACAGCGACTGGAACTTCCAGAAGAGCCCTCACCAAGGTCCTTCCCTCCCCACAGCCTTCATCCTCTCTGCTCCTCCAGTTGCCACCATCTGACATCACCCTAGGTCCTGGCAATGTGCTCCTTTTCTGCCACCGGCACCATCACTTCTGTGTCTGCTGCCTGCAAGCAGGTGACTGTCATGCTGCACAGGTCCCACACCATCTCTGACGCTGGACATCAACTGATAGGTCCTGACTCTGAGTTGACTGACAATGTCTTGGATCAACTTCCGATACTGCTTCCCATGAACAGAAAGAGGACATCAGGAAGATGCCACAGGGAAACCAAACCAAAAAAAAAATTGCTGAGCTGGAAGGACAACAATGAAGCCATGTGGATGTGGAAAAAACTGTCGCATGAGCCATGAGTGGCTGAGCCCTGTGCTCAGGAGCTGAATGCTGTCAACCCTGCCAGATTGGAAAGCTGTTCTTTAAGATAAAGAATAAATCAGAAGATAATGAGGGCATGTAAAAAAAGAAAAAGGCAGCACCCTAATTTAAGATGACTTTGAAGTTCTTGCAGATTGGGAAGATCAAATTGGCAGAAGTGATCACAAGAAAGAATTCATAGTTTTTTGAGAGAGTTTCCCAGAATAATATGTTTTGGATCCTGCCAGGGATCAAGTTATGTTGCATTTGAGACAAGTTTAATACATGATCTCTGAAGAAAAGATCCCCTAGGAAATGGTGAGCATGGCATTGATATTCTAGCATTCGATTTGAGCGTGAGATACATGGGGTTGGAAAAACTTGTGATAAACCTAAAGGGTAATTACATGGAAAATGACCACAGAGGTGGCTGAAGTATACTAGGCAAGTATTTTAGCAGAAAAAATTATAGATGTTTTCAAAAAATGAAAAATCTATCCCACTGAGGAAGAAGGATCCTATGAAAAAGATACTCGATTGTGGATAAGCAGGGAAGTTAAGGACAGTATCAGGTTGAAAGAAAAAACACACAATCTGGCAAAGACTAGTGGTAAATCAAAGAATTTGGAAAGTTTTAAAAATCAACAAAAGGTCACTCAAAATAAAACGAAAATAAACTGAAGGCAAACTATCAAGTAACACAAAAAATAAGTCAATAAGAACTGCTTTCAGTATATAAAAATGAAGAGGAAGGCAATAATGAACATAATCCCCTTAGAGCATGAAGGTGGAGAAATAACATTGGAGAACCAGGGAATGACATGAGTTGAACAAATACTTTGCATTGATAGAGGATATTAATTACATTCCGAATACACCAAATAAGTGGGAAGGCTAAAGGGTACCAGGAAGGAACTAAGTACAATAACTATCACGAGAGAAAAATGTACTCTGGTAACTAATGCGGCTAAAGGTCAATATGTCCCCATATTGTGTTGGATCGTCAGATATTACTGAAAGTAGCTGCAGAGATGGTGAATGCACTGGTAGTAATTGTCCAAGAATCCTTAGACTCTGGATCAGTCCCAGTAGTCTGGAAGACTGCCAATGCAGTGCCCCTATTCAAAAAGGAAGGTACCTAATTAACTGAACGTGTCTTTGGCCAAGTGTTAGATGCTATTAGAAAGGATATAAGCGAGCATTTAGAAACGAATATGAAAATTTAAGAGAATCAGTGTGGATTCATGAAGGGATAATTACACCTATTTTTTTTTTTTACAGTTCTTTTGAGGAGATAACAAGTTGGGGAGATAAAGAGGAATCAGCTGATGTAATATAATAGGATTTCCAAAAGGCATTTGATTAGGTGCTGCACATCAGAATATTTAAGAGTCTGTGGTCTTGGAGTAATATATTTGCAAGGACAGAAGATTAGCTATCTAATAGAGTTGTGATACAGGGGTTATTTTAGGAAAGGCAAGCTGTGACTAAAATACCACAACTAGGCTCACATTCGTTGTCAAATATTAATGACATAGATGACATAAATGTACTATTGCCGAATTAGTGAATAACACATAAATGGAGGGGAAGGTAAGTAGAGCAGATGACATGAGGAGTTTTCAGTGGGATATAGACAGATTGATGATGGGCAAAAACTTGGCAGATAGAAATATAATGTGGGAAAATATGATGTTAGCAAATATGGAAGGCAAATGAAATGTTGTCTTTTTTTTATTTCAAAGGGAATAAAGAAAAATGCTGGGGCTGTCTTGCAAAAGTATACAAGTCACTGGTCAGACCAAAGCTGGAATACTGTGAACAGATTTGGGCCTTTTATCTAAGAAAATATATACTCTCATTGGCACAGTCCAGAGATGTTTCAGTTGGTTAATCTTTAGTATGGAAGGACTTTCTTATGAGGAGACACTGAGTAGGTTGGACCAGTACTCCTTGGAGTTTAGAAGGATACATGGTAACCTTTTTGAAACATTTAAGATTCTGAGGAAGCTTGATGCAGTAAATGCAGAGAGGTTGTTTCCCTTTCCGAGAGAGTCTAGGGCCAGAGTCCGTAATCTCAGAATAAGGAGTCATAGAGATACACAGCATGGAAACAGACCCTTCAGTCCAACTTGTCCGTACCGACCAGATATCAAATTAATCTAGTCCCATTTGCCAGCACTTGTCCCATAACCCCCCAAGCCCTTCCTTCCTATTCATGTACCCATCCAGATGCCTTTTAAATATTGTAATTGTATCAGCCTCCACCACTTCCTCTGGCAGTTCATTCCATACACACACCATCCTTTGCATGAAAACATTGCCTCTTAAGTCCATTTTAAATCTTTCCCCTCTCATCTTAAACCTGTGCCCTCTAGTTCTGGACTCTTCCAACCCAGTTTAAGACAGAGATGAGGAGGATTTTTCTTTTGGAAGGTGGGGAGTCTGTAGAATTGTTAACCGCAGAGGGCTGTTGAGGCTGCATCATTAAGTCTGAGATAGGCAGGTTTCTAAGCATCAAGGGAATCAAGGTCAAGGAGTTAAGAAAGAAAAGTGGAATTGAGAATTATCAGAACAGCTATGATCTAACTGAATAGTGCAGCTTCTCAAAGGGCTGAATGGCCCACTTCTGCTCCTACATCTTATGGTTTTAACATTTCTGTTTCAAATCCTACAGGCAGTTTGTTTCATGTCATATTAAAATAAAAATGGACTCTATAAACAGAGCATATGGAAAGGGTTTTGCAAAAGGTGAAAGAATAGGCAAAATTTTAAAACGTCCCTGTTACAGATAGTAAAAGAGGGAAAAAATTCAATTAACCTCCTTGTCTTGTTTATTAGCAAGTGCTATTTGAAAAATTGAGCCGTTTCAATAATGATAGGGACCAAGATCTGATTGAAGAGAGTGACTTCATGAAAACTGGGATATATTTTGGAGGCGACAATACATTCAAGGATTTTGAAAAGGAAAGAAAAGTTGAAGGTGGGACAGTAGTTTTGAAGGATAGAGGCATGAAGCGTTGGTTTCTTGTGTGAAAAGAAGTGATGACAGTAGTTTTAAACATGTAAGGGGCAATGCCTGAAAAGAGAAGACCATTTACAATTACAGTTAACTTAGGAACCAAGAACAGAATTTGGGTGCCAGCAGTTCAGTGGGAATAGGAGGTTGGTCTCATTAAACAAAATGAGCTCAGAATGGCCTAGAGGAGGAATGGGAGAGAAATGTGTGAGTGCATGGTCAGGGCAAGGAGAATCATGAAGATAATTTAGTCATCCGGGCTAAAGGAAAGGAGATTAGATGACAGAGGCACTTGATGGGGTGGTATTTATATTAATAACAAGCCAATCCATGTGGTGGTGAGGGTGGAGGGTTCAGGAAAAAGAAGATTTTAGAAAGATGAGAAAATGTTGGGTTGCCTTTGCATTCCAGAAAGTTTCAGCAGATAGGAGTAGGACCAAATAGTTTTGTTTTTGGAAGTAGTCCACTCAGACCTGGTGGGCAATAGCTAAACCAGTTGTCTGCCAAATTCTACAACAAAGTCAAAAATCACAAGATACCAAGTTATAGTCCAGTAGGTTGATTTGAAATCTCTGAAAGCTTGTGATTTCAAACAAACCTGTTGCACTATAACCTGGTGATGTATGATTTTGTCCCCCCAGTCCAACAGTGGCGCTTCCACATCAATTCTAGAACAAACAGAATGCTGGAGAAGCTCAGCAGGTTTGACAGCATCTCTGGAGGGGGGTAACAACTCTGGCAGATTCTGTGGAGAGAGAAACAACTCTTGCTGACTTTCTCCAGCTTTTTCTGTGTATATTTATGTACCTATGTTTGCTAAGCCTGCACCAATTGCTTTCTTCATTGATTTATAGCTTTTAATCATCATCAATTTAATAAGATTTATGATTAGAGCCAATGTTTTTCTAATTATTAAGCCTTGTGGAGTGGCCGGTTTGTTCATTTAACGGAATCCTGGAATAATTTCAAGTGCCTGAACCATGATTACCCCACTTGGATGAAAATCCTGCAGAAATATGGTTATTACACAAAAGTCTATGGTAAAACTGATTATACTTCTGGACACCACTCTGTAAGGTAGGATACTTTTTTTTTAAATTTGTCTTTTTTGGTGAGAATTTCTGTTAGCTTTCCTTCTATTTAGAATCAAGGTTTTCTTTTTTAAAAAAAAAAGTAACAAAGTCTTTAAATTGCAGCCGGTTGAACCTCCCATTAGCTATGAATAATACATAATTTGATCATTCCATTCATATGGCAACAGAGTATGTAAGGTGTAAAATGCATCTGGAACATGTACCACAATTCAACTTTGTTAAATCTATATACGTGTAAAGTCACCCTTCCTAGAATGTGCTTTTTAAAAACTTGTCCATTAGATGTGGGCATTGCTGGCTAATCTAATATTTATTGTCTATCTCAAATTGCCCTTGAGACAGTAGCAGTGAATGCTCTTGAGCTGCAGATCTTGGGGTGTAGGTATACTGGCTGTGCTGTCAGAAAGGGATTTCCAGAACTTCAGTGGTGCATGGCTTGTAAGGGATCTTATAGGTGCTGATGTTCCTATGCTCTATCCCTCTTCTCTTAAGTAGATGTCATAAGTTCAGAAGATGCTGTCAAGGAGTCTTTGTGAGTTGCTGTAGTGTATCTTGTCGCTGGTACACATTGCTGCTACTGTGCATCACAGATTAATTTGTTGCCAATCAGTTGTGCTTTGATTTTTCCGAGATGATGTTGAACTTTAAGTGTTGTGCAGATTCACCATATGGACATGAGAGAGTATTCTTGTCATGCCACTGACTTCTGCCTTGTAGATAGTGAACAGACATTTTGGAGATGAAAGTTGAGTTACCCATGCCTGAATTGCAAGTTTCTGAGCTGCTGTTCTAGCTACAGTGTTTAATATGGCTAATCCGATTCAATTTCTGGTCGGGGTAACCCCAGGATGTTTATTGCCAGATATTACAGTGATGGTGGTGCCATTGTATGTCAAGGAGTGATCAGTAGATTCTCTTTTTGAGACTATCTGTGGTGCAAATATTACTTGTCACTTATCAGCCTAAGCATGCATGTTGTCCATGTCTTATTGCACATGGAGCTGACCTGCTTCAGTGTCTGAAGAATCGTAAATAGTGCTGATCATTGTGCAATTATCAACCCATGCCTCCAATTCTGACACGTTAAACAGTTTAGGACTATACTCATTGGAATGAGAAGTGATCTCATTAAAACAGAAAGGTTTTTTAAGGGACTTGATAGGCAAAGTGGTGGCAGGATATTTTCCCTCATGGAAGAGTCTTGGGCACAGATTTTGAATTAAGAGGTGTCAAGTTAAGACTGAGATGAATAGGAATTTATTCTAAAGGTGAGAGTCTTTGGAACTCCTTGCCAAAGGGAGCTGTGTGTTTAGAGTCATTGTGTATGTTTAAGGATGAGATAGATTGTTGATCAGTAGGGGGATCAAGGGTTATGGGAAAAGGGCAGGAAAGTATACATGGGGAGTGTTGGATGAGTCATGATCCAATTGAATGGCATAACAAGCTCAAGGGGCTGAAAAACCTCCTAATTTCATAGTCTTACAGTCTGACCTTATGATGGAGGCAAGGTCATTGATGAGGAGGATCACTGGAATCAAATGTTAACCTTGCTTTCTGTCCACAAATGCTGTTACACCTGCTAAGTTTCTCCAGTAACTTCTGGGTTTTTTTGCCATTGATTAAGCAACTGCCTGATTAGTATTTTGATTTTCTAAATGTCCTGATACTATTTTTTTTAATTTATTCATGTTGTGGAATGTGGGCTTTGCTGGCTGGCTAGCATTTATTGCTTATCCCTAGTTGCCCTTGAGCAGGTGGTGGTGAATTGCCTTCTTGAATTGCTACAGTCCACCTGCTGTCAGTTCACCCACAATGCCAATAGGGAAGGAATTCCAGGATTTTGAACCAGCGACAGTGAAGGAATGACGATATATTTCCAAGTCAGAATGGTGAGTGGCTTGGAGAGGAACTTGCAGGTGGTGGCATTGCCACATATTTGCTGCCCTTGTCTTTCTAGATGGGAGTGGTTGTGGATTTGGAAGGTGCTATCTGAGGATTTTTGGTGAATTTCTGCATCCTGGTAATAGTACACACTACTGGTACTGAGCGTCAGTGGTGGAGGGAGTGGATGCATGTGGATCTAGTACTTATCAAACATGCTGCTTTGTCCTTGATGGTGTCAAGCTTCTTGAATGTTGTTGGGGCTGCATTCCTCCAGGCAGTGGGGGGGAATATTCCATCACACTCCTGACTTGTGTCTTGTAGATGGTAGACAGGCTTTAGAGAGTCAGGAGGTGAGTTACATGCTGCCATATTCCTAGTCCCTGAACTGCTCTGGTAGCAACTGTGTTTATGTGGTGCGTCCAGTTGAGTTTCTGGTCAATAACCCCCAGGATGTTGATAATGGTGAATTCAGTAATGGTAATACAATTGAATGTCAATGATAATTGCATGCCATTTGATAATGGATTCTGCCATTTTTTTGAGTGATAGTTATTAGTCTAAACTGCTTTTCTTGTCCTTTGTCTTTACCCCAACAGCTAATTCATTTATTTTCTCTGTGACCACTCCTTTTAACACTCAAAAATCAAAACTCTTAACGCTAGCAATCAAAATCTAAAACTGATTTAAGAGTGAACAGATATTTGGTTATTGTTTGTGTTAAATTAATAATTTTGTTTTGCACAATAATTCTCATTGACTTCAGTAACCGCGTAGAAGCCTGGACAAGGGACGTCAAGTTTTTGCTTCGCCAGGAAGGTAGACCAACAACTGTTCTGACTGGCAATGAATCAACTGTGAGAGTCATGGATCATGATTGGCAGAATGTAGATGAAGCTACAAAATGGATCCGATACAAAGCAACACAGCTGGATCAACCATTTGTTCTGAGTTTGGGTCTGAATTTGCCTCATCCGTATCCAACGCCAAGTATGGGAGAGGCATGTGGAGGTTCCACATTTAAAACATCTCCCTACTGGCTTAAAAAGGTATATTTTGCAAAACTGAATTACTGATCCTGCTATATTAAGATATATTTAGTTCCCATTTTTAAACCAAACAAAATGTATCGAACTGTTAGTGTTTGGTTATTTAAGAGCAATATGAGAAACCAGACAGTGGAACCACTCCCTTTTCTCTTTTCTGTAGAAGCTTCCAGATGACATGCATCTTGTTCGTAAACTCATATTAGCCATGAGAGAAATAAAATTTTCATTTGGCTGACATGGGCACTTTTTTAAGGGTATGCAAGTGGCAAGATAACGTGAAAGAAAAGCTTTTCTCTCAGCTGTTACGGAGTGGAAGGTTATGGAAGCAAATAGTTAGGATTGTTGTAAATTGACTTTGTTGTATTTTGAGTTGGTGAATCTTGAATATGTACTGTACGATAAGGGTTTGACTGTTATTAAGTTAGAGCCTTGAATAAAGTTGACCAAACGTAAACCTTTTCATCCAACAACAATGGTGCAACACTACAAGTCATTGAACAAAAAAGAAATAAGGGTCGATTTTCTTAAGTAGGGTAACCCTGAGGAGGAACAGCACTCACATGGATTGCCTTACACGTCAATGTTTTCTGTAGGCTACTCAACAAGCCAAATTCCAAGTTGAGCATGCTTGAAGTTAGCCGAAAATGTGTTGCTGGAAAAGCGCAGCAGGCCAGGCAGCATCCAAGGAGCGGGAGAATCGACGTTTCGGGCATGAGCCCTTCTTCAGGAATCAGCATCTGCAGTCCTCACTTTCTCCATGCTTGAAGTTACCCTCAAAGAATTTAAAGGGCCTCATGCTCCAGTAAAAAGTTAGGAAGAATGTTACCTACACTTCCTATTTTTTATTCATTAATTTAATCAAGCAATTGTTAAAATGAACTTACTCTCATCTGAAGGTTAGCTACTATTGAGTTCAACTATATAATATAGCTGAAACTTTATTGCTGGAACAGCACAGCAGGTCAGGCAGCATCTAGGGAACAGAAGATTCGACGTTTCGGGCACATACGTCGAATCTTCTGTTCCCTAGATGCTGCCTGACCTGCTGTGCTGTTCCAGCAATAAAGTTTCAGCTTTGATCTCCAGCATCTGCAGACCTCACTTTCTCCTCAACTATATAATATCTGCAACTACCAGTTCTGCTGGGGTGCATCAGAAGTAGGTGAGGATGAGAATTTGTAGCAAAAATATGATTGTATTTCTCCCAACTTCTGATAGAGTTGACTTTAGTAATTCAGCTGATACCTTTGAATCTCACAAGGCCCGACCAAGGCTAGAGCGCAAAAATCAAGGCTAACACTCCAGTACGATATAAAGGGAGAGCTACCAATGTTAAAAGTGCCAACTTTCAAATGCCATATTAAATTAAGGTCCCATCTGCCTGTTCAGGTGAATGTAAAAACTAAACCCATACACCGATTTGAAGAAGAGCAAGAGAGTTTTCAAGGTTGTTCTGGTCATTATTTATCCTTCAATCAACATATCAGAAACAGATTTTCTCATCATTAGACCTTGCTGAACATAAATGGAAGGCCATGTTTCCGACATTGCAATCATGTTTACAGTTCAAAAACTGCATGATTGGCTATTAAAGCAGTGGTCATTAAAAGTGGTACTTTTCTTTTTTCCTGCCGCTCACTGCTGTTATCTCTCTCAACTGAGACTTCTCCAAATTTTTTTTTGAAATGTTGCCTGCATAAGAAACATTTTCTCATTAAAAATCTCCTAAACTCATTCATTCGTGAAATAAATAATGTAAAGCCAGATTTTTAATTTCGTTTTACTCTTCTCCAAATACTCAAAAATCTTCTCCAAATACTCAATCTCCAAACTAAATCTAATTAGACTTTTTAACGATCGCCCAGAATTAGCTGGAGCAGGCTAGCTTGTTGCATCATGTGGCCAGACTTTGATTTTCTTTTTGTCCTTTGCTCTTTAGTTCTCATATTTTTGTGCCATAAGTTACTGAAATCCAAATTGATAATAGCATGGTGAAGTAATTGGGGTTTCTGGGAACTAAACACAGAACAGGTCCAAAAGTGTATCTCCTTCATACTGAAACTTAGGTACAGAAAAATAAACAAAAATATGAGGGATAATAGAAGTAAGATGAATTAAATTAGATACAGCAAAAGAAATGGAAAAGGAAATAGTGTTTGTATTAAGAGAGAAAAACTAAGAAAGAAAATGTAAGGTTTACTTTTTAAAAGCAACTTAACAAACAAGCTTTTGGCTTCTTCCTTGACCAGAGGCCTCAACAAACCCAATCCACCACCACTCTCCTCCACTTGGCTGAACTCGTTCTTTCATTGAGCAATTCCTCCTTTAATTCACCTCACTTCTGCCACCTCAAAGGAGTAACTATGGACACCTGCATGGGTCCCAGTTATGCCTGCCTTTTTATGGGTTATGTGGAGCAATCTTTGTTCCGGTCCTACACTGGCCACCTCCCACAACTATTTTTTTTGGTACAGGTATCCCCCGCTTTTCGAAAGGTTCGCTTTAGGAAAGAGCTATATTAGTACCTGATTTTGCTAATCGAAAGGAATCCGAGAGGATTTTTGTTTTTATGAGAAAAGATGAAATTTTTCCCATATGAATTAATGCTTCTTTGCTTTACAACATTTTGGCTTATGAAAGGTTTCATAGGAATGCTCTACTTTCAGATAGCAAGGCATACCTGTACATCAACGACTAGTTTGGTGCTTCATGCTCCGCCTGGACCTCAAATTTCCATCCCTCCAAAACTTTCACATCATCCTTCTCAGACACTTCGCTTCCTTTCTTTGACCTCATCTCTCTATTTTGGGCAATAAACCGTCCATTGTCATGCTCTACAAAGCCACTGACTCCCATACCCTACTTTCACTACAGCTCTGCAAATCCCACATCCAGATTCCAACCCATTCTCCGAGTTCCTTCACCTACACTGTATCTATTTGGATGATGCCACCTTCCATCAGACACTTCGCTTCCTTTCTTTGACCTCATCTCTCTATTTTGGGCAATAAACCGTCCATTGTCATGCTTACAAAGCCACTGACTCCCATACCCTAACTTTCACTACAGCTCTGCAAATCCCACATCCAGATTCCAACCCATTCTCCGAATTCCTTCACCTACACTGTATCTATTTGGATGATGCCACCTTCCAAAACAGCATTGCTGACGTAGCTTCCTTCTTCAATAACTGGAGTTTCCCGTCCACTGTAGTTGACAGGACCCTGAACCGCATCAAAACTATTACCCATGCTTCCGCCTTTGCCCCTTCCCAAGACTCACAACAGTGTAATCGGGTCCACCTTGTCCTCACTTTTCATTCCACCATCTTTCGCGTTCAAAGGATCACTCTCCACCATTTCAGACAACTTCAGCAGAGCGCCACCATCAAACACATCTTCCCCTTACTCTGCCTGTCTGCATTTTGCAGGAATCATTCCCTCTGGGACACAATAGTCCATGCCTCGACCACTACCAGCTGCCAGTTTCCCACGGCACCTTCCAATGTAACCGCAGAAGGTGCAACATCTGACCCTTCATCTCCTCCATGCTCACCATCCCAGGGCCTAAACAGTCTTTCCAGATGAAGCAACATTTCACCTGTATCTCCTCCAATCTCGTGTATTGTATTTGCTGCACCCAATGTGGCCTCCTCTATATTGGAGAAACCAAACACTTTGGGTGACCACTTTGCAGAAAATCTACTGTCTGTGCACAAGCAGGACCCAGACCTTCCCGTAGCTGGTTGTTTTAGCACAGCATCCTGCTCACATGTCCACATGTCCGTCCTCGGCACACTGCAATGCTCCAGTGAATCACAGTGCAAACTGGAGGAACAACTTCTTATTTTCAGATAAGGCACTTTACAGCCTTCTGGACTTAATATTGAGTTCAGCACCTTCAAACTGTGACCGTACTCCCATTCCTTTCCTGCTCCCATTCCTTTCCTTTTGTTTTAGCTTTATTTGTTATATTGTCTGTTACTATGTCCTCTCTGCCCTCCCCATCCCACCCCATCCCAGTGGGACTGACTGCTCTTTCTAGTCTGGTAGTTAGATACACCATAGTTCTGCCACTTTCACATTCCAAACACTTAATACGAACTTTCACCATCCTTTCTCCACAGCACTCCACCCCATCCCCCCGACCCCCAACTATTGTATAAATGGTGCCCCCTCCCCACTTCACATTAGCTCTGATAAAGAATCATCTAGATTTGAAATGTTAGCTTGCTTTCCATCCATGGATGCTGTCTGACCCACTGTGCTCTGCAGCATTTTTTGTTTTCAGTACAGATTCCATCATCTGCAGTAATTTTCTTCTACATTAACAAACTTCTTTGTTGCAATTCTTCCTTTTATGGCTGTCCAGGTTTGAGTGACATTTTGGGATTACAAATCAAAGGATGTGGAAGATTTGGAAAGGGCTCAGAGGCGATTTACTAGGATGTTGCCCAGTATGGAGGGAAAGTCTTATGAGGGAAGGTCGTATGAGGAAAGGTTGAGGGACTTGAGGCTGTCTTTGTTAGAAAGAAGAAGGTTGAGAGGTGACCAATTGAGATAAACAAGATAATCGGAGGGTTAGGTAGGGTGGACAGGGAGAGCCTTTTTCCTCAGGCGGTGATGGCTAGCACAAGGGGACATAGCTTTAAATTTAGGGGTGACAGATATAGGACAGGTGTCAGAAATAGTTTCTTAGAGAGTAATAGAGGCATGGAAAGCTCTGCCTGCAACAGTAGTAAACTCACCATCTTTAAGGGCATTTAAATGGTCTTTGGATGAAAATGAAATAGTGTAGGATAAATAGACTTTAGATTGGTCCCAATGGTCGGCACAACATCGAGGGCCAAAGGGCCTGTACTGCACTGTAATGTTCTATTTTGTAATGAGTCCTTTTACCATGAAATTAACAGACTATTCTTCTGCGGTGAAAATAGGACCAGGAGTAGACTTTTTGGCATATTGTTTCCACTCGACTATTCAACATGATCACATATGATCCTCTATTAAACTGTCGTACTAGCTGTCTGTCCACATCCCTGACATCTTTAATTTTAAGAAATTTATCTGTTTAATTTCAATTTACTGTGATAATCTAGCCATTTACTCTGATAATCCAGCCACTTCCTGAAATGCATGGAAGGGTTGATGATGTGGACCCATTTTTGCTAGGGTAACAACAACACTGTCCAATTTGTCAAGCAGCAGCGGTGACGCATAATTCATGGACATGTTTTATCCTCTCCACATATTGTTCAATTTGTTAGTCACTAAAACGTGGTGTCAATAGGAACTGGTCATACTTTTCTGACAAATGCTTTGCCAATATTATATATAAAAAACATGTCCTTTTAGTTCTTTTACTCTTTTAGTTAGTCCATTGTAAGAATTAATATTTAAGCCATTGAAAATTCATTTGCTATTTTACAGTTACAGTAAAGTATTTAAGTATGTTTCTCTATTTACATGTCATAAGATAGAGATTGAGCTATATCATTACCTTTACTAGAGTTAAACTGAAGAAAATTTGTATGTTATTCAGCCACAACATTCATTCTTAATTTCATCCATTTCTGAGTTTATAGTTTAGTCTTCTTTTCATTCTTTTAATTGCAGGTGAAATATCACTCAATCAGGATTCCAAAATGGCTTGCTTTTTCTGAAATGCATCCTGTAGATTTTTATTCCTCATACACAAAGAACTGTACTGGCAATTTCACAAATCAAGACATCCTGGGCATCAGATCATTTTACTATGCAATGTGTGCCGAAACAGATTTGATGCTTGGTAAGTGATTCACTGACTTTGAAAGATGGTATTGACAGCGTGAAGTTTTGGTAGTAGCGGGTATTGACTCAGCACAGTTGAGGACTGTAGAGGCTGGAGATTAGAGTAGAGAGTGTGGTGCTGGAAAAGCACAGCAGGAGAATCGACGTTTTGGGCAAATTCTGCTCCTTGGATGCTGCCTGTCCTGCTGTGCTTTTCCAGCACCACTCTCTAGACCTATTCATTATTGTACTTATGTTGCAGGCTCATACCAAAATTAATTGTGGAATTCATTTATTGATGCCGTGATTTCATAATCTGATATCAATTTTCTGTTTGTCATTTCTGTGTGTCACTCCTTACACACATGGCTGTGTGAATATACATTTCCTATATCACTCCCATTCTCGTTTGGCAGAGAACAAGGTTAATTGAACTCAGATTTAAATCTCTGTTGTTTGGAGTTCATGGAAGGTGCTATTAAATGAGCCTTGGCAAGTGCATCATGTAGAGGGAAAGTGCATACTGCTTCTAGTGTGTGATAGTGGTGGAGGGAGTGAATGTTGAAGATAGTGGTTAAAATACCAATTAATTGTGCTGTTTTCTCATGCATAATAGTGAGCTTCAAGAGTATTGTTGCGAGCTACCCTCATCGATGCAAGTTTAGAATATTCTGCCACAGTTCTTGAAGAGGATGGGATAGCTGGCTATTTTTTTTTTTTTAGTGAACAGAACCTCTGACATTCCTATTTTTTTTTCTGTTTTTATTCTTTTTTTTAAACCCCCACACTACCGCCTAACCGCGGTAGTGCTAGCTGGCTATTTTAAACTTGGATTTGGATTTTCCATGCATGTGACAACAATTCATTAGCAATTGTCTCCCCATAATTGCTAATGACTAATGAGGACACAAAATGTCGTGACTGTCACCTTGATGCAAACAAACAGTAACCATATCACCTCAGCTTTTTGCAATGTCAGCATCAGAACTTAAATATGTCACTGTTGGAGAGCGCATATGAAATGACAATTAAATCCCTGCATCCTGGTTTTAAACATCTGGAAGCACAGTACATGTTGCCATAGCAATTATGAGTGTACTTGTATAAGCCTTGAACAGTACACAATTCAAGATTCATCAGTGCTATTGAAATGAGGTTAAAGCAAAATTAATTGCATATGGCAGACTTACAGGCAGATCACAATATAGATGAAACCTCACTCCTTTTAAATAGAATTACAGTTGGTTCTAATATAGTAGGATAGTTCCATTTTCATACCATCTTGCATTATTCGAAAAGTGCGCAATACCTGCACCATTTAAACTAATGGAGCCAGAATCACGATATAGACAAAGCAGGTAGGAAAAGTTTGCACCCGACAAATAATGGTCTAAATTCTTCAATGCATTAAAGCCAATTTGTGTTGAAGAAACATGCATTATAGCAGAGCCCACTGGTATAGCATATTTTCTCTTCAGTGTAAAGTTTTAAATTAAAAGCTTATTTTGATTTCAACATTTTGTCACTGAATTGATGTAAGAAATATTTTGTCACTCGTGAACCAGATGGATTTTTCTCCATGTCTTTTGGGAAGAAAACTGCTACCTTTACATGGACCAGCTACTTATGCGGAGTGGACTCGATGGGCCGAATGGCCTTACTTCCGCTCCTATGTCTTATGGTCTTATGACTTTTTTCCCCCGCAGACTTCTGAATCCCACCATTGTATTCAAATGGAAGCCAGAAGCCCAAACTGTTGGAAAACATTGAGTTTTCCAATTTAGTCAGAATGGACAGAGGGTGAGTGCAACTAAGTACATTCCTAGGAAAGAAGGGCAACTTAAATACCTCTCAGCTTCAAAGCAGCAATAAGACTCAGGATGGGGTTGGGACAAGTGCTACATTTAGGCAGATAGTGGAAGAGAGACCTCTAAGCCTTCCTGGAGCACTAGCCATCCTGGGCTGCTGCCAGTGAGTTACCTCCAGACAAATGAACAATACCAGTTGACCTTGCAATACCACACCCCTCTACTGAGAACATGCATATAAACTTAAGATGCTGTAGTTTAAAAATAGACCTCAAATGCTAATATAGTCTCTGATGCAGACTACCCCTAGTCATAATCTAAAGTTCAGTGAGAAAATTTTTTAAATTTGTACACACCCGACCAAATTTTGAGGGAAAGGGTATGGAGACATTCCTTGTTACTTGGAAAAAAATAGCAAGACAAATAAATTATGAGAATGAGAAGTTGAAACCAAGTATCATGGCTCAGAGTGATTACTCTGTTAGAAGAATTTAAAAACTTACTACATTCTATATTAAGAAACCATGTTGAAGACCAAAGGGCTGCAACTGCTAAGCAAACAACAGTAATAGCTGACAATTATGAACTGATCCGTGTGGCCGCTGTGCCAACTGACCCCTATTCAGGTTGCTGTGTTAATGTACATTTTGCATGCTCGTTATAAGTTGAAGCTAAGATTGGTGGTGGTATAAGGTCCAATTTTCTTTCCATTACATTGCTCTTTCCACGTGCCATTGGTGTATGCTACTAGGATTGATATTCTCCATGTTTGGTCACACTATGAGTGTACCTTTTGTGACCATCAAACCATGGAATGGAACATGACCCAGACACTTTGGCTTTGGGTGGGGATGCAGGGACACTCTTACTGCAGTACATGATGTCACCAGATGAAGAAGTACATGACTTAAAAATGTCATCCTGTGCACTTCTTCCATTATTTCATTGTTGTTCTGCTTCAGTATCTTGTTTTTGTTTCAGGATATTCATATATAAATAAAAATAATTATAATAGAGTAGTTTTAATTGGTAAGCATTATTCTAAGACGTGTTGTGTTTATTTGTTCATGGGATGGCAGTGTTACTGGCTGGTCCAGTATTTTATTGACTATCCCTCATTGCCCATGAGAAGGTGCTAGTGAGCAGCTGTTTTGAACTTTGTACTTGAGCTACAGATACATCCATAGTGCTGTCAGGAAGGGGGTTCCAGAATATTAATTCAAGGACAGAGAAGGGACAGCAGTACAATCCAAAGTCAGGATCCTGGACTGTGGGAGGAAACCAGAACATCAGGAGAAAACCCACACAGGCACGGGAAGAATGTGCAAACTTAACACAAACTGTGTCTGCGCCAAATGGCACAACAAGCTAGTAGGAATATGAATCTGGCGTTTCTGACTGAGAGGGCCAAACATGAAAGGCAAAGCTCATGAGTATCTGGATAGGCTTCAGTGAGTGAGAGCAATGACATTGAGTGGAAAGTTCAATGATACAGCCTGATCCAGTCCAGCCTGCATCATTGAAGTGTAATACTGGTTGGGATCTGGTGGAACCGTCAGATCACGTGGAAGCTCTTTTATACAGACCATAATGTCTATCTTTTAAATTTTATTTCTTATTTTTCAAACTTACACTGCATTATAGATATACATTGTAAAACTTATTTCTTTATTTTTTCTGTTTTGTACTTAAGTTGGCGCCGTATGTTGGCAACATTGTATACTTTATACTGTTCTCCTGTTTTTTTTTGTAACATGAGTACACATGACAATAAACCTAATTCTAATTCAATAGCATTCTATAAATTGATTGAAGGTTCATAGACGCTGACATATGTTAGATGTCAGTGTGCATGGACATGGCATGCGTGTGTCTGGTATCCATAGAGCATGATTCAACATGGTCAAGATTAGAGTCGTGCTGCAAAAGCACAACAGGTCAGGCAGCATCCGAAGAGCAGGAAAATCGACGTTTCGGGCAGGAGCCCTTCATCAGGAATGATCGACATGGTGCCTCATGTCCAACATAGAGATCTTTTGGAGCAAGCCAAAACTTAAACCTGCTTGGCGAATGTGCTATTCCAGAGCATCAAATAGAAGGGAACATTGGGAAAAGGCCGTCATATGGGCGGCATGGTGGCACATGGGCAGCACGGTGGCACAGTGGTTAGCACTGCTGCCTCACAGCGCCAGAGACCCGGGTTCAATTCCCGCCTCAAGCGATTGTCTGTGTGGAGTTTGCACATTCTCCCCGTGTCTGCGTGGGTTTCCTCTGGGTGCTCCGGTTTCCTCCCACAGTCCAAAAATGTGCAGGTTAAATGAATTGGCAGTGCTAAATTGCCCGTACCGTTAGGTGAAGGGTTAAGTATAGGGGAATGGGTCTGGGTGGGTTGCGCTTTGGCAGGTCAGTGTGGACTTGATGGGCCGAAGGGCCTGTTTCCACACTGTAAGTAAGTAATCTAAATTAAGTAATCTTATACCAGATTTCAGTTATTCTACTGTACAGGATTTATGAATTTTGTCTGGAGGACTGGGGACGAGAATGTCTTTTTTAAAAATTCACTTATGGACTGTAACTGCAAGGCCACCATTTATTTTCCACCTCTGGTTGACTACAGTCGTTCTCAGCAGCAGTACAGTGCATCTTCAATGCATTTGAGGAGGGAGTTCCATTTCAGGGAAGCTGATTGAATAAAGGCGAATTCACAAAGTTCCACATTAGGATGTTGTGTTTCTTGGAGAGGAGCATACAAATGGTGAACTATCAACCCTTGTCCTTCGAGGTCAAAGAGATTTCATGTTTACAAGGCGCTGTCAAGGATGCCTTCATTAGTTGCTGCAGTGTACTTTGTAGATGGCGCATGATATTATAAATGCGTACTATTAGTAGATGGAATGAATGTTTAACATGGTTGATAGGATGCCCTTCAGGCAGGCAAGTTGCTGTCAATTCTCTTGAATGTTGTTGGAGCTGCATTCATAGTGGAATTGAGAGAAATTCTATAACATTCCTAAATTTCACCTTGTAGATGGTGGTTAGGCTTTATGGATTTAGAGAGTAAGTTACTTATCAGAGAATCCTAACCTCTTACATTCTTTTCTATCCATAGTATTTATATCCCTGGTCCCAATAAATTTCTCCCTTCTCCTTCACAATGTTGGTAGTAGAAAATTTAGTGGTGGCAATGTCATTGAAGGCCAGGGGGCAATCAGATGATATCTTGTTGGAAGTGGACATTATTTAGCCCATCTGCTAACTGTCAATCATAGGTCCAAGCCTGAATGATGTACATGTCAGTATAGATGCCTCAGATATTTAAGCAGTTTGAGGTGGTACCAAGTGCTGCAACCTCCAGGACACATTCTGCCTTCTGACTTTTTATAATAAAGGGAATGTCATTGAAGCAGTTATCAGTGGTCGGTCCAAGACACCACTCTGAGGAAATCCGACAGGGATGATCTGGACTGGGATGATTGATTTCGAACAACCAGAACACACTTTAAAATACCTAAGCTGGGAAGAGAGCAAAATTAGCTTGCGAAAGTATAAGACTTTAGCTAAGGTAAAGTCTTGTTTGTATATCATGAAGTTGCTAAAGTATACTGTTCTATTTCCACAGGAGAAATTTTAACAGCCCTTCATGACACAGGGCTCGAAAACAACACTTACGTAATTTTTACTTCTGATCATGGTGAACTGGCAATGGAGCATCGTCAGTTCTATAAAATGAGTCTGTATGAGGGAAGTTCACATGTTCCTTTATTGATGATTGGGCCAGGTATCTCTGGAGGACAACAGATTTCAAATTTGGTATCTCTTGTGGATATTTATCCAACTCTTCTTGGTGAGCAAAACATATAAGTACATGAGAGAAGTAAAGATGATATCATTTTTTTTCTTGATGTCCATGTTTGGTGAATGTTAATTAGCCTCCAATCTTCGTGCTGAAATCTTCATTTTGATTTGCCTTAAATTGAGAGGATACAAGTTTTTTTTGAAGGAAATCTCAAAGGATCTGAATTTGAGTGATCTCAAACCAACTCTAATCTTGATCCTCTCCATACTTTGGCTTTAGATTAGGAATCAAGGGTGCAGTGATCATATACAGAGGAACCTCGATTGTCTAAACTACACAGTTGGGAATATTTTGTTTGGTTAATTGAATGTCAGATAACACAGTTTAGCCAAGCATGGGGACCCTGCGAACTTGTCCGGATAATCGAATGCTGGATAATCGAGGTTCCTCTGCATAAATGTTCTGGCATTTATTTGGAATTGACTTGGTATAAAAGAAACAGTGTGTTGCTGCAAAAGCGCAGCAGGTCAGGCAGCATCCAAGGAGCAGGAGAATCGACGTTTCGGGAATAAGCCCTTCTTATGCCCGAAACGTCAATTCTCCTGCTCCTTGGATGCTGCCTGACCTGCTGCGCTTTTCCAGCAACACATTTTTCAGCTCTGATCTCCAGCATCTGCAGTCCTCACTTTCTCCATAAAAGAAACAGTGTCAAGTATTAGTATTGATAGGGAACTTTGTATGTTGTTTTCCACGTTTGCCTTTTAAAATTCAGTGTAGAAGTTCAGGAAGTGTCATTTTATGCACTTTGTATCCTATCAAAGAATTAAGGTTTGAAAATCAAATGTTCCATATATCTTTTGCTTGCTGTTATCTTGACACTTTGGGTAGGGTCAGTTTGATGGAATGATTCAACTTTCTGGCTGAAGCAAGCGTCCCTATTAATTCTTGTAAATTGTGTTTTGAGGTTTCCATGTTTTTTTTATTTTACACTGTACAAATGAAGAACTTTCCCACCGCTTAAGGTACAGAATGCAAATAAACATTTATCTTCACTCATCACAGCTGTTAAAATTGTCAGCTTTTTGGGTATGAGTAGTATAATGCTGTATATTAATTATCTTTTTTGATAGTTATTCAGTTTGGTACATGAGCAATTCATCTATTAAATGCCGTATGAGACAGTGCCTGGAAAACCCAGTTTTGAGAGGAATAGGAGGAGATCGACATTACATGCAGTACCTGCCCTGGGAGTACCTGTTGCTAATATTTGAGTTTTTAATTCCCCAGCAATGACATCCTCTACTTGAGGCCAATAAGCCTACCCAAACATATAAAAATGTTGTTTCGGAATTATTTTCTGTTCTTAAATTAAAGGAGAGGCACCAATGGCAATGGTGGCATTTTCCTAATTAGCTATGTTTTAATTTCAAGCGTCTTTGGTCAAGAGAAGCAGATTACATTGTTTTTATTTTCAATAGTACAGCATGGTTCAGAACAAAGTAAAATTTATACATTTATGATACTCCCTATTATCAGTTTGTAACAGAGTTCTTCAAACAAAGTGTTCCCTTTACTAATTTATTATCACAAGACAGAAACTATAGCATTTTTCATTTTCTCCAAATATTGAATAAATTACTGTTAACTGATGAATTAAGTTCAAATGATTATTTATGCACAGAATTATGCACCAGTATAATGTCTTCCAAACTCAATCAAAACAATTTCCTTTTCCATTTAGATATTGCTGGAATCCCCGTTCCTGGAAATATAAGTGGTTATTCTTTGTTCCCATTGTTGAAAGAATTTGAAGAGGAAGTGTCTGTTAAAAAATTGCGTCCTGACTGGATTTTTAGTGAGTTTCATGGCTGCAATGTAAATGCTTCCACCTATATGATTAGAACTGGTCACTGGAAATATGTGGCCTATGCAGATGGAATTACTGTGCCTTCTCAGCTGTTTGGTAAGTCTGATTAAAATATTGATGGCGATTTCAAATTCTCATTTATAATGTGATCAAATTGCTGACCTAGGCAATTGTTTCATGTACAAGTTTCATACTTTCAAAATGATATCTGCATTTGTTTTGTGTTGATATTGTGCATTTCAATCAGATTTCAAAGTCTCTGAAATTTTCAAGCTCACTTTTCTGGATACCCTATGCGGTTTAATTCTGGAAAAAAAACACTTCTGTGCACAGCAAAGAAGTCAATAGTAGACTGTAGTGCCAATTTTTCCTGTCAAAGTTTAATCATTCCATTTTTCTCCTGTGTTATTGCTCACAATTATGTTTACTATTATCCATATGTTTTATTAATTTTGATTCTATCTTGCTTTGTTAGCATGTCCTGACCCTGCAAAGGTAAGTGCACAAGCAGTCACAAATTTCTTCCCACCTCTTTGAAATTGTATCATTTAAATTATGCCTTCATTCTTCCCATCGAACTGTATCACCTCAGATTTTCTGTCATCAAATTGCACCTACTATGAAAATTGTATATTTCCCCAGCCTATCTGTGCTCTTAAACTCAGCTAATAGAACATTTACTCTCTGCAGATTTAAAATTTTGGTCTGACAGCCCCATATTTAAGTCATTGATGTTTTAACAAAAATCACCAGTAACCACAAGCCCATAATTCAGCCCATCAAGGCTGCTCCACCAGTCAATGACATCATGAATGATTTGATGATCCTCGACTCCACTTTTCTACCTTTTTCTCATAAACCTTGATTTCCTTTACTGATTAAAAATCTATCTCAACCTTAAATAGCAACCCACCATCAACAGCTTTCCACATTTCACTACCTTCTGAGAAAATAATTCTAAGATTATTCACTTTGGTCCTAGACACTCCACAAGGAGAAAACAACCTTTCCACAGCTAAAGTCATAGAGTCAAACAGCTCAGAAATAGACCCATTGGTCCAACCAGTCTATGCCGAACATAATCCCAAGCTAAACTAGTCCTGTAAGAATCTTATATGTTTCACTAAAATCACCTCTGAACTCCAAGAAGTACAGACCCAGTCCATTCAATTTCTCCTTTATAAGACAGTCAGTTCATGCTTGATATGAGCCTAGTGAACCTTTTCTGTATGCCTCAAATGTCAATATATCTTTGCTTGGATCAGAGGCCCAAAACCTTTCAGAAATCTCTTCCCTGCGACTAAGATTGTAAATGTCAGCATAATTTTTATCACTTATTCTTTAATCAATGGTCTGAAGACATTGAGCTCCAAAAGAGCAGCCACAGTAACTAATCTTGTGTACAATAACTATGATGAATAATTGTACTCAATGACAGGTCTTGACATAGAGTCATAGAGATGTACAGCATGGAAACAGACCCTTCGGTCCAATCCGTCCATGTCGATCAGACATCCAAACCCAATCTAGTCCCACCTGCCAGTACTCGGCCCATATCCCTCCAAATCCTTCCTATTCATATATCCATCCAAATGCCTCTTAAATGTTGCAATTGTACCAGCCTCCACCAGTTCCTCTGGCAGCTCATTCCATACACGTACCACCCTCTGTGTGAAAAAGTTGCCCAGTAGGTCTCTTTTATATCTTTCCCCTCTCACCCTAAACCTATGCCCTCGAGTTCTGGACTCCCTGAACCCAGAGAAAAGCCTTTGCCTATTTACACGATCCATGCCCCTCATAATTTTGTAAAGCTCTATAAGGTTACCCCTCAGCCTCCGACGTTCCAGGGAAAACAGCCCCAGTCTGTTCAGCCTCACCCCCATAGCTCAAATCCTCCAACCCTGGCAACATCCTTGTAGATCTTTTCTGAACCCTTTCAAGTTTCACAACATATTGGACATTTCGAGCTGTTTATGTACCTTTTACGCACGTTCTTCTCCATCATTAACAATCTGAGAGGGCACTCGATCTGTACCCATAAATTGGCACACACTTCTGTTTTGATTTTGCTTTGTTCTCAATGTAGGCAAATCTCTATCCAATCTTCTGTTGATATTTGGTGATAAGCTGCTCTGCTGGGAGAAACTGCAAAATCTTGGTCTTTTGTTGCAGTACAAAATTCTTAGTCGTCTTAAATTCTACTCAGCAACCAGAGCTGCCTCTTTAGTTCTGCAATACATAATTTTCTCACTTATTTCAGGCAAAGATTCAATGCTTCACTTCACTGGGGTTACACACTGGAAGTAAAGTTTCACTGATTCTGGAGTCATCACAAAAGTTAAATATTTTAAAACGTACACAGAATTCCTCAATTTTACAACTTTATACAAGTCTAGGTCATTTGGCACAATGATGTAAGAACAGGGAAAATGCTTGGAGAAATTAAACAGATGCATGTAATTTTAACATTTTAAAACCTAGAAAATAGTAACCTAGAAAATAGTAATCCAAATTTAAGGGAGAGAAAACAAAAATGGTGGGTAGAGTGAATAACCTGAAAAACGCACAGAAAAGTAGTGAAGTAGTTGACATTGTAAGAGACGAACAGAAAAGCTGACTTGATAAACCAGACACTCGATGATTCTGGTCCTTTAGTGGTGATGGGGCACCCTTTAAGATTGTGAAAAGGTGTGCTTTACGTATAAATCGTGAATAAATTTATTGAGACTTGCAAAATTCTCAAAACACTGGCCAAAAAGATTTGAGTTTAAAGAAAAGTTTGAGATACTTGTTAGTACCTAGTCCTATAAAACCATTATAGAATTTGTGACAGCATCTGACAACCACAACTTACCAGCTTTTAAAGAGGAAGAGTCATATTGGACTCAATATTAGTACTGTTTCTTTCTCCTCAGAGACTGCCAGACCTCTTGTATTTCTCCACCCATTTTATTTATTTATTTTCAGACTTCCAGCATCCACAATACCTTTACTTATATTGGATTTATATTGAGTAATGGACTTTCCAAACTATAGATGGCGTGGTAGGTCAGCGGTTAGCACTGCTGTCTTGCAGAACCAGGGACCCAGATTCAAATCCACCCTCGGGCGACGGTCTGTGTGAAGTTTGCACATTTGTCTGTGTCTGCATGGTTTCCAAAGGTACTCCGATTTCCTCCCACAGTCCAAAGATCTGAAGATTAGGTGGATTGGCCATGCTAAATTGCCCCACAGTGTTCAGGGATGTGGAGGCTAGGTGGAGTTGTCACGGGAAGTGCAGGGTTACAGGGATAGTGTAAGGGGATGGGTCTTTGGAGGGTCAGTGTGGACTCAATGGGCAGAATATCCTGTTTCCACACTAGAGATTTTATGATTCTGTGATAATTTTCATTATTGGGATCATTTAGATGGCAATGGACTCTGGGAACAGTGCAAGTGCAAAATAGAGCCACTCCCAATCCCACCCTTGCAAAGTTGAAGGGATGTGACTTGGCAATTCTTGATGTCTTCCCGTATATACCATGCTGGAGATGCTTTCCATCCTGTGACAATTACAGCTATTATCTCCAAAGCAGGCAGAGACATCACACAGGTAAAGCCTGTCTCAAACCCCAAAATACTCCATATATTACGAGAAACAGAGCAACAGAATTAGTGCAACTCAGACTTGTAGGTTCCGTCCTATTTTCTGCCTCCATTTTCGCACAGCTCATAAGTGTTTGTACTAATGCATGTTGGGTTTTTACAGCATTTTTTGTCATTGCCATTTAAATGCCATAACATTTGAAGCAGCTAAGCTTAAAAAACTGATCTTGACTTCATTTTAAGAGATTTGCATGCTGGAAAATCCCAAGATATTTTAGTTTATATATTCTGCTAAAGTCTTATTCAGCTAGAGATATCTTTCAATTTAATCCTTCTAAACATTTGCATCCTATCTTTATCATCATTATTTCCATTCACCTTAAGTGCCAATTTTCAAAACCTTTATATCTTATTTCAAAAATCACCATACTGCTGTACAGCAATCATGCAGATTAGCGATAATGTTTGGTTGATGACGAACTTCCTATTTTCTCTTGTCACCATAGAAATTGTAGCTAGGACAGCAGAAAAGTACTAATAAAACTGGTCAGTATTATTCAATATCATTATGCATTTGTGTGTGCTATTGAAATCCTGTAGCTCTCCTGTAACCCTGGGAGACCAGTAGAACAGTTAAGGGAAATAACACTAACAACCACTGATATTATTTCCATGAGGACAATGCCAGAGTTGTTGTGGAAGCATGGTCTCTCTCTCTCTCTCTCTCTCTCTCTCTCCCCCTCTCCCTCTCCCTCCCCCCCCCCCCCCCCCCTTTCTGCACAAGGGTGTACACTAAAACCCCCTTCCCCAGATAATCTCTCCAACATTGCCCTACACAGGACAAATGTGGAACTTGTCAAAACGTTGCAGTTAAATGTTGTGTGTGTGTGTGTGTACTATGTTGAGATTCAACTCCCACCCCCTCCCCCTGCAAAAAGCAGCAGCAGTCTTACTGTTGGTGTCCAGTCCATCTACCCTGGAGAAGGGGAGGTTGGGGGGGAGGGGAAGGGTGTGGGGGTGCTTTTGAGAAATTGCAGCTATAATTAATCTTTAACCCTTCTATGTGTTCATGGATGAATGATATATCCTCTCAACAGCACTTTCATTCAAGAACTGATGAACACTAAACTTGCCAATATTTAATTGGCCATTTGTTTTAAATTGTTGAACGTTATTGCAAGTCATTACCAGACTGATGATACACTTAGTGTTTGAATGCTCTGGGTGAACTTATTTACATAATTATTTACAGGTGTAGCTTTGAATAAATGTTGAGAACAAACTAAAATATGGAAGTAATTTAAAGGTGTGAGGGTAGTTGAAGGAAAATATCAAATTATTATATAACCTATAGCTTAGAGAAAACATCAGAAGGCATTTTAACTTGACTTTTTTCAAGGCTGCAAAGTTACAGAGCATTAGGGGCAACAGGCAAAAAACTGCACCAGGTGAATGCATGAGTTAATAGACAAATGATGAAGCAATGCAGTACCCAACAGCATGCTCTATGGCTGAAATGGTATTGGTGCTGCATGAGGTGGTTGCAATAAGAGTAAGTCTCTTCACACTCCTGTTGATCAGAATTGTAGCATGCCTACAAGATTAGATTCCCTACAGTTATGGAAACAGGCCCTTCGGCCCAACAAGTCCACACCAACCCTCCGAAGAGTAACCCATCCAGACCCATTCCCCTACCCTATATTTACCCTTGACTAATGCATGTAACACCATGGGCAATTTAGCATGGCCAATTCACCTGACCCGCACATCTTTGGACTGTGGGAAGAAACCGGAGCACCTGGAGGAAACCCACGCAGACACTGGGGGAATGCGCAAACTCCACACAGACAGTCGCCTGAGGCTGGAATCTAACACCCCGGTGTTGTGAGGCATAGATGATGTAATTAAGTCGTCTGCAGTGAATCGCAAGTGGCTTTAGGTGTGGTAGCCCTTTGCTATATTGCAGTTGTCGGTGACC
Source organism: Chiloscyllium plagiosum (assembly GCF_004010195.1). Taxonomy (NCBI): domain Eukaryota; kingdom Metazoa; phylum Chordata; class Chondrichthyes; order Orectolobiformes; family Hemiscylliidae; genus Chiloscyllium; species Chiloscyllium plagiosum. The sequence goes on from NC_057711.1 coordinate 52,002,332, forward strand.
CATGCTGAAAATACAAATGTCATGTAACAGGGTTACAGAAACCAGGTTCTGAAGAAGCCATACTAGACTCCGTGTTAATTCTGTTTCATTCTCCACAGATGCTGCCAGGTATCTGAGTTTCTCCAGCATTCTCTGTGTTTGTTTCAGATTTCTAGTATCCACAGTGTTTTGCTTATTTAAGAATGTTCTAAAGAAATTTCTGTTGAGCTAGCTCCCAGAGGCATTGTCAATAGCAGTGGCACCTTGTGCTTCAAAATCATTCTGCCACACATTATGTACAACATAAAGAAGGCATTTTCGAAGATACTATGAATTGGCTGCTTCTGAGAAACTACTATAGCATTGACTACAGCTGCACTAATAAATGCAATGCCCCCTTTTTGATTTCCTCAAAGACCACCTCCTCTGTTTTTGGTTGCACTTCAGTCCCACACTCCTGATCTTCGGGCACCCGGTACAGAGGAGGGAGGGCAGGTCTGAAGACCTCCTCATGGGTCTGCTCCTGGGCCTGGCCAAACTGGCCATAAACAGATCCAGGCAGCGGGCCGTAGAGGGGGTTGTTAGAGCCGACTGCCTGCCCCTCTTCCGCGGTTACGTTGGAGCCCGGGTGTCTCTGGAGATGGAGCACGCAGTGTCACCAACAACCAGGAGTTGTTCAGGGAGAGGTGGGCACCGCAGAGCGTGGAGTGCATTATTTCCCCCTTCCCCCAACTCTATTTTGATTTAATCCCTGCCCTCCCCTTCGCTGTTTGATCACACAGCATTGCCCTTTTGTGAAGGGCACTGCTTGTCACTGGCCACTTGGGTGTTTCTTTTCTTCCTGGTGGTGGAAATTTGAATAAAGATTTGTGCACCTTGTGTCTTTCACTGTGTCTCACACCTGCACACACACAGCATGGGTGCTGGGGGAAAAATAAGCACTACCGCAGTTAGGCAGTAGCGTGGGGCTTTAAAAAATTTTTTTTTTAAATAAATGCAATGCCCCCTTTTTGATTTCCTCAAAAACCTTCTCCTCTGTTTTTGGTTGCACTTCAATCCCATGCTCCTGATCTTCGGACACCCAGTACAGAGGGGGGAGGGCAGGTCTGAAGACCTCCTCGTGGGTCTGCTTCTGGGCCTGGCCAAACTGGCCATAAAGAGGTCCAGGTAGCGGGCCGTGGAGGGGGTCGTTAGGGCCGACTGCCTGCCCCTCTTCCGCGGTTACGTTAGAGCCCGGGTGTCCTTGGAGAAGGAGCACGCGGTGTCCACCAACACCCTGGAGCTGTTCAGGGAGAGGTGGGCGCCGCAGGGAGTGGAGTGCATTATTTCCCCCTCCAACTCTATTTTGATTTAATCCCTGACCTCCCCTCCCCTTCACTGTTTGATCACGCAGCATTGCCCTTTGATGTGAAGGGCATTGCTTGTTACTGGCCACTTAGGTGTTTCTTTTCTTCCTGTTGGTGGAAATCGAATAAAGATTCATGCACCTTGTTCTTTCACTGTGTCTCACACCTGCACACACACAACATGGGTGTGGGGGGAAAAATAAGCACTATCGCAGCTAGGCGGTAGTGTGCGGGTAAGAAGAGATAAATGTAATGCCTTGGAGCTGCCTATGGCCAAGTAGGAAAGTTATTGAAACACACTTAGCTAAATGTGAAGCCAGAAAGGACATGGGTGATCCTGTTAATGCGCCATGATTACCAATATCATTAGTGTAATTTAATGCACTTTAACTCAGTTTACTCATCCTGAGTGTTGGCCACCATCATTGAACGATCCTAAAAGGGCTGAATTTTCTTTGTGAGACTGAGGTTTACAAGCCACAAAATGTGCAGAAGGAGGACAGGTATGGGGTCAAGCTGGTCAGGAGGCCCACCTTTGCTGTTTAAACCCTCCCCATGACTTGTCCTACCTGCCTATCTTCTTTTCCACCTATCCACTCCACCCTCCCCCCCCCCTTTACTGCTCCTCGGATGCTGCCTGAACTGCTGTGCTCTTCCAGCACCACTAATCCAGGATCAGGTGCAGTCATCCAGGCAAATAGAAAGAATTCCACCACACTCCTGAATTGTCTATTTTAGATATCAGGCAGGCTTTTGTGCATCAGGAGGGAATTTGCTAAGCTTGGAATTGCCAACCTCTGACCTGCTCGGATATCCAAAGTAGTTATATAGTCAGACCAGTTCATTTTCTGGATGTGTGTAATTGTGATGAAATAAAGGCCTTCATCTGCCTGAAACTGATATAATGGTTCTCTGAAAAATCTCCTCAATATTTATCAATGCATCTTTATCAACAGTCCTTCTGACACGAAGCCAAGATAAATTTCTATTTGTTTATGTCTGTGTCTATCCTTAAGTTGTAAAGTTACTTTTAAAAAAAAATTTGTATTGACAGTATTTTTTGACCTTTCTCCAGATCTATCAGCTGATCCAGATGAACTGAAAAATGTGGCTATTAAGTATTTAGATGTTACGAGTGCTCTTGACAAAAAACTTCGCTCCATACTAAACTACCCAGAAGTGTCCAAAACTGTTCATCAGTACAACAAACTTCAATTTGTCAAATGGAAAAGAAGTCTAGGAAAGAATTACACAGATGTTATCGCCAATCTCAGATGGCACGAGGACTGGCAAAAGGATCCTGCAACTTATGAAAATGCTATTAAAAAGTGGTTATATTCTCCTGCTAGAATGTAGCTTTGCATATATTTAGTTTTCCACCTTTGTACTGTTAAGTACAAGCTTTTCCAAGGTTCCATCCTTGGCTATCTCCTCTGCTCATCAACATATTGTTGCTGCTTGTAGACATGGACAAATGTGGACCAGCATCTGCAACATTCTTTTAATTCTTTTGTTTGACCAGAGTCAAGCCCAGCGTTTGTTGCTCATCTGTAATTACCTTAGAGAAGATAGTGATGAGACAGTTTCTTGAACTGCTACAGTTCATCTGGTGCAGGTGCATCCAAAATGCTGTTAGGACTGGAGTTCCAGGATTTTGCCCCAGCAAGAGTGAAGTTATGGCTATTGTTCCAAACCAGGATGGTATAGCTTGAAGGGAAATCTTCAAGGTGGCGATATTGCTGTGGATCTGCTGCCCTTATTCTTAGTGGTAGATATTGAGTGTTTGGTAGTTGGCTGAAGGAGGCCTGTCAATTTGCTGCTGTGCCTCTTGCATATCAACCATACTGCTGTCAGGGTGCATTGGTGGTGGAGGAAATGCATGTTTAACATGGTGGGTGTAGTGCTGATGCAATGAGCTGCTTTGTTCTGGACGGTGTCAAACTGCTTGTGTTGTTGACCAAATTAAGAGACATAGGTATTTCTTAACCAAATGCCAATCACATGCAAAGCAGCAATCAACCAGGCCAATAAAAAATTGAACTAAACAGCCAAAAGATTGAATATGAATAAAATAAATCTGTAATCAAACAATGTAGGTTAAACTGCACTTTTGTGTACTGAGTGTTGATATATATGGGTGCAGAACCAAACAATTGGGTTAATCCATAGAGCTGTTTGCATCAATATCATTGCAACAGATTATCTGGTCATTATGGCATTGTTTGAGGAAATTTGTTTATGTTCAATAATGATGCCAAATTTACTACATTATAACACTGAATACACATCTGAATTATTTAATTGACTCAAGAAATTTCAAAGATGCTAAAGTCACGAGAGGTATTACAGTCTGTTCTAATATAACGTGATAGTTGGGACTGGAATCACGTTATGGCCAATACAGGTCAGGAAAGTTTGCATTCTACAAATAATGGTCTAAATTCTTCAATCGTGTTATTACCAATTTACGTTGAAGAAATGCAACTTATAGCAGAATTGATTGTATGTAAATAAAAGTTTTTTAATTACTCTTTGAAAGTGGCTCTGTTGTATTCAATTGCCATCAGTGCTTTCCAGACTGGAAGGAGGTGTCTGAGAAATGATCCTTTAAAGTGAGAAAAGGTGGGTGAAATGAGAATAGCTGAAATTGAATTAGACAATTGATTCAACATTAGTTTTGGACAAATGACAGAAAATTCTTTCAACAGAGTGAGCAACATATGGAATGAACTTGCAGGATGAGCTTGCAGATAGAGGAAACCAATGTTGGTTGGCAGGGGAATATAAAACATATTAATGTGGAGTTGAAATGAAATCTGGCTAAAATAATCAAAGTGATGGCACATCCATATCTGTAATTATCTTACACATAATATGAATTGATTTTAAAAATATTTGCCATTTTTAGAATATTCCATGTCTTCAGCTTCTTGTGCAAATCCTTCTAATCATCAAGGAAACCCTCCACCAGCGAAACTCTATTTCTATGACTCAAGCCTTTTCTTCAACTCCCTTCCTTCGCCTCATCTGTGGAGTATGTATGCCTTCTCCTACATCGACTCAAGTTCTGAAACCTGTTCCCTATCTCCTCCTTTAAGACCCACTTTCTTGATTATGGTTTTGTCACATCAATCTACCCATTTTTCATTCTTGGGTTCTATAGCTTTATACACCTGTGAAGTATATGCAGATTATTCCTAGTTAATTTAGAGGGAAAAAGTGAATGTAAAATGCTGCTGTCATTATTTGCATTGCAAGAATTATGAAGCTTTTCTTGTGTTTTGTTCATAATTGAGATCAAGTCATATAATGCAAACTAACTCTTCATGTAATGTTGACGTATTTGTCAACATAGATTTATTAAGATTTTCTTGAGCATCGTAAAGTTATTTTACTTGTAAGGACATAAGAGTCGACCATTTTACCCCACATAACTATTGTACCACTTGGATCATAGCCAAGATTTCACTAACTCCATTTATTATGTTTTAGAATCAATCATAGCTCACAGATACGCTATTGAAAGAGAACTCCTTGAAGGTGGGTGTACAGAGGAATTAGTCAGGCCTCTGGATTTGTAGTCATTGCTCCATTCCATTTGCTTTGCGCTATATTCCATAATATTACAGTTTAACAAAAATCGATTAATCTGGAAAGCTATAGAACCCAAGAATGAAAGACTGGTAAATTGATGTAACAAAACCATAATCAAGAAGTGGATCTTAACGGTCTTAAAGGAGGAGATAGGGAACAGGTTTCATAACTTGAAATTAACTGTTGCCCTAGCACCACTTGCCTTTCTGGCAGCTGATTCCATACTTAAAGCAAAATTTCTATGTAGAAATGTGTCTTAGCAGCGTCTAGAGCTACGACTGAAGTTATCAACAAAATCATTTCTCTCTAACTGCTAAATAACATGAAAACTTCAAGCTAATCATTCAGTCTTCTAAATTCCAGGGAATACAACTCTACTTCATGCCTATTCTCCCAATCTCAAATTACAAGGAGAGATTATATAAACTTGCCATCACTATGTGGCATTTAATTTATGGTTTTTTTTAATGCCTTTAGATCAGCTTGTAAATTCTTAACTCAGCTGGATCTTCTCACACTAAGAACTTCCAAGCAAAAACTGTTCCATTGTTGTTCATGAGAGAGGGAAAGTAAGTGAATATGTTACTGAACTACTGACCAACTCTTCTGTATAGCTATCATTAAGGAGTTCTCTTTCAATCACTTATCTGGGAACAATGAATGCTAACAAAGGTGGAAGTGGAGAATTGATATCTCCATTGTCATCAAGCACACTCAATATTATTTTGGAGCAAGTTTAATACCGGATGATTACCATGAAACAGATGATGCAAGAACAATGTATTCCAAAAGACGTCCCAGGGATTACTTGGAATTGGTCCTCGGGCTTCATTATTATTAATGGGGTGCGGTATTTAATGAGGTAATGCAAGGAACTACAGGACTCCTTTGCCACTAAGATTAAGAGCATCCTTTCTGTTTCCATGATCATGCTCATACCCTTCCTCAACAAGGTTCCTCCATGCCGTATTCCTAAACTTCCAACTCTGATTTCTCTCATGTCTACATTCTTAATCTCTGAGTTCACCTTCTCCCTAACAACCACCTGCTTTCTCCTAGATAATGTACTCTTTTCAACTCTGTCAGCATTATTCTCCCTTCTCAAAATAAACACCCATGACACCTCTGTCTTTGCAAATCACCAACCCAACCCAACCTCTGAAGTCCTTTAACGTGTCACTTCACAAATCTGTGCCCATCTTTGATTTAATTCCATACTTTAAAGTTTCTAAACAGTCACAAATTGAATCCTGAGTGATTGGTGGTGCACGATTCCTTCTAATCCTTCTCTATCCTCGCAGCCTTTCTTACTCGGTTTATCATGACGTTCTCTTCAAATACCTCTCCTCCATTGGCAAGCCAAGTTAGAATTTCTGCATCCAGATCCGTTCTTATGTATTCAAAGAATCTTATGGAGTAACTCTTTCCCCACCTCACGCAAACACTTATGGATTCCTCTGAGGAATTTTCCTTAGCCCAGCCCTGCTTATCTACATGCTTTCTTGCAGCTAATGTCAAAAAGCACGGCAACACATTTCCACATGTATTCTGATGATACCGAACTCTACCTCCGCCACCAAATCCTTAATCCTCTAGTACCTCTTTTTTTTCTCTCCCCACCTCCTCCACCCATATCTAGCCCCAGATAAGTTGTGATTTCCACCAATTAAACATTGCCAAAACTAAAGTCATTGTTTTCTCCACTAAAACAAAAATAAATGTAATGGTTGGTGTCTTGTTAACCTCTGATGTTCGTGACTCTGTATTGATTTACTGTGGCATACCTACATGGCTAATTTACAGCATGACTTTAATTTGTTAATATTGATTTATATGAATTCATTTTCTTAAATCACATTATTTGGGATACCGTAATTGTTCGAGTCTAACTTTTGTTTATTCCATGCGTTTTTAACTCTATGGTGTTTATCGGGGGTTTTGTTCACTGTTTTAAAGTGTATTGTCATCGTTGCTTGGAATAACATGAAACATTGTCGAGGTCTTTCTTTCCTGTACATGAGGCCATTGAAGATTAACTAGTGCGTTGCAAAGATTAACTACAAGGGCAAATTCTAGCGACAGTGTTTCCCGGTTGGATGGAGGCTTCATTATGCATTAGTGGTCCACCAGTTGAAGATTGTGTATATGTCTGTAAAATGGCTCTGTACTATATTTCCACCCGTGTTAATCTGTGAACAAGGTTAATATTAAAAGGTGGAACTTAATTAACACAGCCACAAAATTTTAATTGATTTTTTAAAAATCTTTTGTTGAGATATAATTGTTCGTAAGGCAAGTGGTTAAGCACAACTGATGCATTTGCCATGCTTTGCAAAACAATGTGAGCTTTGTTACATTTTGCAGAAATGGTTCTGATTTCTCCTTTTTTGTTAAATGTCATTATAATCTCACGGCAAGTAGGTAATGAAATGAACTTTTCTTATATAAGGGAAATTATTGTCAAGATTATAAACTCTATTCAATTCAGGGACACCTTGTATAAATCCCTACTTGACAAACTTGATGCTGCCTATGCTGATTAAGTCAAGGAATATGTTTGCAAAGATTTTAAGATTGGCTGCCAGAAATCACTTCAAAGAATGAAGTGTGCAATGGGGTGTTAGATTATATGTGGTTACTTGGCTTCCTTAGCAGACATAATACCAAAACTGAATGAGCTGAACTGTGAACTGAGGGCTTTTGACATTTAGTTTTTTATGTATAAATGTGAATGTAGTTAAAACTCCCAAATAAACAAATGAAATGCTGCAACATTACCAAGTCGAGAGTAAATACTAAAAAAAACTAAGACAAATAATTATTTCACCCTGAAAACCTATGTACACAGCTGAGAAACTTAGCAGAGGAGTTCAACGGGAAATTTCAGGAATTGGATATGATGGAATAAATCCATTCCTTCAAGTAGATATTGGTGGGTTGGCCTTTAGGTGTTTGATTACAAAACAGTAGAGTTGATAGAGATAATAAATATGCAAAACCCAATCAAAGGATAGTGATTTTTGGGGACTCAGAAAAATACCCACTTCTTCATCCTGTAATTTTAAAGTGAAAGCTAACTTTGACTCCAAGTACTTCTATGAGACAGCATTTTCTCAAATAAAGATAGTCAAGTGCTAATATCACATCCACCCCACAGATATCCATTTGATGTAATGCAGCCTCAAACTTCAAGCCCGAGTTCAATGCACTGGCAGATAATGTGCAGTCATACTGAGACTAAAAATCATTGTTTTCTTCAGGATAGATCCTGAGGTGCACTGAAAAGCAATCTTGTGCTCAGAAATGTTTGGAGACCACTGCCATAATGGGTCGATGAATTGTACGTGCAATTAGTTAGATCTGCACTTGCCCATTTAATTTCTGTTATATTTTGTGTGATAAGTTGCTGAAGTTGCGAGTTGAAGTCAGCTTTTAAAGGATTTAAGTGAACCATGCAAACAATTGCGCAACAAGTACTTAGAAGCAAAAACAGAAACTGCTGTTCCTGCTTTACAACACAACCTTATTGAAACACTTAACATTCTTAGGTGCATGACGGGGTAGTTGTAAAGGGTTGTTTCTTCTTGAGACTAGGACTAGAACATCACAGTAAAGAAACATCCATGAGGACGAATTTATTTACTCAAGAGGTAGTTAATCTGTGGAAATTTTCGCCACTGAGGGCTGTGAAGTGTATTGACAGAAGCAATTTCTAAATCATTCAAGGAATCGAGTTGTGGGCAATAAATTGAGGATTATCAATTCAACCATTATCTTATTGAATGGTAAAATTGACCCAAAGGGATGATTGACTAGCATCTGTTCCTACAACTTATGGCCTCACTCTGTATCCCCTTCTCTAATCTGGTAGGTCTAAATAAGGAAGACTAAGTTAGAACAATGAATTGAAAAATCTCCGACCACAAAACCTGAAGAAGTGGGACTCTGCAGTAGTAATGTTAATTCTTAATGCCAGGGAGTTCAGTTAGCAATAATTAAATAGGTACTTAAAATTTGAAATAGCTTGGTTTAGCTTTGTGTGGTGAGACAGCTTAGTTGCTATGGAACTTCATTCTGCTCCATTGCATTGAATAGAGAGCAAGAAAGCGAAATGCGGTTTTTAGATTTATAAGGTGGACTGCTGCAACTCCAACAGTAACTTTTTGATTTCTGCTTTATTGCTGTTATTTTTGGCAGCAATTTTGAGCCAAAATGAATATTTGGAAACTTTATTAATCTACTTTTAAACTGTGGATACGATTTGAATAAAAGTGTATAATTTCGGTATAAATGGCATTACTTCCTTACATTGTTGTAAGATTTTGTTTTGAATGCATGCAGCCTAAGAAGATTTCTTTCAAATTGCCCTTTTTATTACATTTTGGGGATCAGTTCAAAACGTGAAATATGAGACTAACCTGGAGCCGATGAAGAGAAGTATTAAAATGTGGCGGCGATTCCCAGACTTTAATATTGCGGAAAATGAACGACACCAGATCCTTTTGATAGGGTTCCCAGCCTTGAAAGATGAACGAATATCAATCCAACCAAAGAACTGATCATACCGATTTTAGGGAAAAACAAAACGGTCGGTATTTTACTCAAAGTCCTGAAGAAAGCAATATATGATGAACGATTCATTAAAGTAACAATACAAGGTTTTTAATAATCGAGGCTTTTACTAGATAGCATTTTCATATTGTCTGGAAAATGTAAAGGGTTCTGTAAAAAATAATTGATGTATTTTAAGAAAATGAATAGCAATGGTCACTGCCAGCAATGGACAGTGATCCCGGTTGGGGAATGCGCTCTTCAGACAGAACTCCCTCCGGATGCGAATTCCCTGTTGAGAAACAGGAGTCTGACAAAGGGAATTGAGTGGATGATGGCCGCTTCAATGTGGTGCGGGATTGCTCTACCCGTTTGCCAATTGCGCACAGTTCCCTGTGAAATGTATTCTCTCTGTAATCTTTCAGACAGGTGAAACACACGCTCTTCTCCAGTCGTCTGAAGTAGACATTGTTGGTTTTGAAGAACAGATAGACATATGGATTGCCAGCACTATTGGAAACCACAAAGATTCCCAGCGCTGTAATCACCTTGGTGTCTGTCTCAGTGATGGTCCCGAAGGCAACTTTCATCTCTATTATAAAATAAAGTAATCGGCAGACTACAAAGAATATGATCATGACCAAAGTCATCTTTAGAGTCTTCACTTTGGCTCTTGGAATGGAGCAGTCGGTACCGTGAATCTGGACCTTTCTCTGTTGCTTTTGGTTAACATTTTCACTTGCTTTGCCTTTTCTGATATGCTGCTTCTGCCTCCAAATGATCCAGAGGATTCTCGTGTACGCTACACACAGCGTGCAAAAGGGAGCCAAAAAGACAATAACAGCTCCAAACATGATATATACCTGGAAGTGCCATTTGGGAAGGTGCCCAAACACGCTCAGACATTTCTCCCTGCCTTCCTGGACTGTCAGTTTGAAGACAAAAGCTTGGGGTAATGACAGCACAAAAGCACCGATCCAAATGATTGCAGTCAGGATCCTGGTAGGGAGAGGAGATGCCAGCGGATTGACTATTACATGGTGCCGTTCCAACGCGACAATGACAATGATGCCGGAAGAAGCAATCAATCCAAAAGCTTGGAAAACTTTGAACATTTTGCACGCGACATCTCCAGCCAGCCATTCTTCCTCCAACGCCTCCTGGATGATCTGAGAGAGCAGGATCAGGACAGAGACACACAGGTCTGCTGCAGCCAGGTTACTGACCAGGGCGTCAATTTTCCGCCTTCTGCTTTGGCTGCAACAGTTCCTGTGCAGCACCGCCAGATTCCCAATCAAAGCCAGGCTGAAAATGACCGTCATGGAGATTATCCTCATCTGTCTGTGGTACAACGGGAGCTCGAAAACGTCGCTCACGTTTCCGGTAGAATTTACACTCCAGGCATCCAGAGAAAAGTTTCTTTCAAATGGACTGTCCAAAATCATCGCCGGGTCCATGAAACAACACATTATTCCAGTTAGACTCCGGTTTCTTGCTTGTCCAACTGAATGATCATTGTTGTTTGCACTGAGGCATTATATATACATATATCTGCACGTCATCTGCTGACAGACCTGCGCAAGTAAACCAATGTTATGTGTTACAAAGTCAGCGATTGCTGGAAAAGCTCAGCAGGTCTGGCAGCATCTGTGGAGAGAATGCTTCGGATCCAGTGACCCTTCCTCAGAAACACAATGTTTCGTGTTGACAAGAGAATGTCTCTGATGTCTCCGTTTTCTTTTTACAGTTATTTCAGTTCGAAACTAATGCATAATGTTCCCCCAGATCCTTTCAAACGTTCCACCGTTGATACCTTCATCGACTTGCTGCTAAAGTGTAACAAAACCTGAGGCAAAACGGGATTGGAAAGACAGAGGTGGGCAATCTCCTGGATTACATGTTCAATTATCTCTTGACATCAGAAACAAAAACAGAAATTGCGGAAAAGGCAGCTGGTCTGGCAGCATCTGAAGGAAAGTCACTGAACCGAAAACCTTACCACTGCTTTCTCTGCCAGACCTACTGAGTTTATCCAGCAAATTTTTTTTGGTTTTGATTTGCAGAATCTGGTTGTTTGGTTTGTTTATTTATCTTTTAATATCAGCCTGATGTGAGGGTTCCATTATAGACATAAGATGGTAGTTCTATAAAAGTTCCATATTTTACTTTATGCTAAAACAGTTTATTTTTCAGAGTCGATCATTGTAATGAATAATAAAACAAATTTTTGATTAAACACATTCTGGAAATGCAAATTTGATCTCCAAAAGATCACAAAATTCGATCAAAATCCTTTTGAAAATCCAAATATACTTCATCCATCAGCTCTCCTTCATCAATTTTGTTAGTAAAATCTTCAAAAAAATGCCACGTTTATCAAACATGATTTCCCATTCACAATCGTGGCTGACTATGCCCAGATCACAATGATCCAAGTATCTACTTACTCCATCATTTATAATAGATTGTAGCATTTATTCTACAACTGCTATAAGACAAACAATTCTGTAGTTCCCTGTTTTCTCCCTCACCTCTTCCTTAAATATTGGAGTGACATTTGGAGCCTCTGCAGGATCATTCCAAAACCTATAAAAATTTGGAACATAATCATCAATACATCTACCATCTCTATAGTCCATCTCCTTTACCATTTTTTGATGTAGATTATCTTGGCCTCGTGATTTGTCAACTTTCAGACCCATTAATTTCTCCAGCACAGTCATCCACTTAATGCTGATTTCCTTCATCTCCTCATTCTCCCTATCCACTTGGATCTGTACTGCTGGGAGATTTTTTTGTATCTTCATCAGTGAAAACAGATACCAACTAATCATTTAGCTTTTATGACAGTTCTCTGTGCCCCAATGTAAATCCTCCTCATTCTACTTGTACTGGACTTACAATTATTTTAGCTGAATGCTCCCTTTTTAGGCACACACAGTATTTCTTAAATTTCATTTTTAATATTTTATGCTACTAGATTGCATTCCATTCTCCCTCCCCTTATCAGTTTCCTGGGCTTCTCTAACAAATCTTTCCATCTTCAGAAATACTGCTATTTCTTGTTTTAGACATTTTCTTTCAATCTTTTCTCAGACTTTGTATACTTGCTGTAAATCATGTAATAGTTATTTTAAAACTATCCATTGTCTATGTGCAGTCATGCCTTTGTTCCCAATTCACCTTAGCCAAGTTTTCATGTCTTCATAATTTTACATTTACTTTAGATTAGATTAGATTACTTACAGTGTGGAAACAGGCCCTTCGGCCCAACAAGTCCACACCGACCCGCCGAAGCGCAACCCACCCATACCCCTACCTTTACCCCTTTAACCTAACACTACGGGCAATTTAGCATGGCCAATTCACCTGACCCGCACATCTTTTGGACTGTGGGAGGAAACCGGAGCACCCGGAGGAAACCCACGCAGACACGGGGAGAATGTGCAAACTCCACACAGTCAGTCGCCTGAGTCGGGAATTGAACCCGGGTCGACAGGCGCTGTGAGGCAGCAGTGCTAACCACTGGGCCACCGTGCCGCCCACATATGAAAGAAGTGAAACTAACATGGTCATTCTAACAGATGAGAGACTGAACAAACAATCAAGGTATTTTTCAATGTATAATTCCAGCTACGTCTCTGTAAACTTTTGCTATAAGTTCTGTGTCTTACAACCATATACTCTACAACTACCTGATGAAAGAGCAGCGCTCCAAAAGCTAGTACTTCCAATTAAACCTGTTGAACTATAGGCTGGTGTTGTGTGATTTTTAACTTTGTACACCCCAGTCTAACACCAGCATCTGCAAATCATTTGTAATTTCCCTCATTCATATTTAACACACTCAATAAAGGATTCAATTATATTGTGATTACTCATCCCAAAAGATTCTTTTACAACAAGACTGTTAGCTTTTTCTCTTTACATAATGTTAGATCTTGAAATAGTATGTCTTCCAGTTGGTTCCTTAACATACTGCTCCAGAAAACCATCCCTTACACACTCAACAAACTCATCCTTCACAGTTTTAGCACTCAGTTGGTTTACCCAGTCTCTTTGCAGGTTGAAGTCACCCATGATAACTGTGCTATCCATGCTGTAAGCTTCTCTCATCTGACTATTACATTTTAGTCGTTCCAAAAAGCTAATTTGGTCAGGCTAAGTTTTTATAGAAGCTTTTGTTTAAAGCAGGATGTCAATGTCTGTGTTAAAACAAAGAACTGTGGATTGCGGAGATCTGAAGCAAAAACCAAAATTGCTGGGAAAATTCAGCAGGTCTGAATAGGTAAGTAATGAAGAACTGATGAAGAGTCATGGACTCAAAATGTTAACTTTGCTTTCTTCCCACAAATGCTGCCAGACCTGCTGAGTTTTACCAGCAATTTCTGTTTTTGCATCACTGTGAGAAAGAGAGAAAGAAAGGGAAAAATACTGTCTTACTTACATGTTCCAGCTTTTGTTTACATTCCTTAAATTTCACAAAGATACATTGAACTTTTCTTTAGCTTAATTTGATATCATTTTGCAGAAAGAACAAATTAATTGAACTTTTAAATAAACCAAGTATGCATTTGGAGAAAGTGAGGACTGCAGATGCTGGAGATCAGAGTTGAGAGTGTGGTGCTGGAAAAGAACAGCAGGCCAGGCAGCATCCAAGGAGCAGGAGAATTGACATTTCGGGCATAAGCCCTTCATCAGGGATGAAGAGCTTTCCTGATGAAGGGCCTTTACCCAAATCGTCGATTCTCCTGCTCCTCGGATGCTCCCTGGCCTGCTGTTCTTTTTCACCACCACACTCTCAACAAGTATGCATTTGAATTGTCCTGACATATAAAGTGAATTTTTTAACAAAAACTAATACCTGTGAGAGACAGAGGACAAAATGTAGCCTTTAGCGGGTAAAGACAATACACAATTTCAGATTGGCTGCTTATTTTAAACTCAAAAATGACAATGAGCCTGGTATTGTTATTGACAGGCTTAATTACTATGGAACATATTTTCCTTTGCAAGTGAAGCAATGGCAATGGGGATCTTTAGCTCCAGTTGTGATCTGCTATTACACTTCACTTTTAAGTATGGGTCTTGATTTTCCTGAGCAGTGGATAATAGTGGAAAATGAGCCAATATTAATAATTACTGACCTCTATTAAAAGGGATCATCTCCTGAATCACCTTCCCAATCCTTTCTTCAATGATTCTAGGACTTGATGGGTCTTGATTTTCCTGAGCAGTGGATAATAGTGGAAAATGAGCCAATATTAATAATTACTGACCTCTATTAAAAGGGACAATTAAAGCGTTTGCGTGGGAAAAGATGGAGGATAAGGGTTCACTGACCTATTCAACCATGTTAAAAATCACACAACACCAGGTTATAATCCAACAGGCTTATTTGGAAGCAGTACTTTTGAAGTGCTGTTGCTTCATCAGGTGGTTGTGGGGCAGAAGATCATAAGACCAAGAATTTATAGCAAAAGGGTTACGGTGTCATGGAGCTGTAATGATATATTAACCAAATTCCAATTAAGTCTTTCATCATTTAGAATGGGATATGGTAGTTCCAGTTCTTTAATATGTCAATCCCAGAAGCTCTTTAAAGTTACATTCTCAAAATAGTTTTAGCTTTTCTAACAGTAGGTGCCATTTCACCTCAGACAATACCTTAAAAGTGTGAGGTTAAAGTCTGTGTCCCAATTTTGAGTGAGACTGGTTCTATTTCTAAAATAGGACTTAGAGAATCTTACATGGATTTATGCAGTTTTTGAGCAAATAAAATGCAATTCTGTGAATACAAATTCACCCCACAAACTTATATGTGTGCACGTACAGGAGAGACAGAGTGATTGTGCGCATGTTAGTGTGAGTGCAAGTGAAAGAATATGTACATGTGAGTGTAAGCTTGGTCAAGTATATGTGTGAGTGTGTTGGGTATAAGCCTGTGAGAGGGTACATGCATTGGTGTGAGTGTGGGAGTTGCATGTGTGTGCATATGAGAGACAGTTTGTGTATGAGACAGGGTGTGTGTGTGTGTGTCTGTGTGTGTGAGAGAGAGAGAGAGAATGAACCCAAGATCCCACTTGAGACCATCCTAATTGGTGCCGAACTTGGCTATCAGCCTCTATTCAGTCACTTTGCAGAGGCTGATACCCAAGTTCAGTTCCCATGGGGATGGCCTCAATCGGGACCTTGGGCTCATGTCACACCACAGGTGACCCCACTGCACTACACACACACACTCTCTCACACATACAAGAATAAATACTCACACACTTACATAAACCCTCATATGCCCACACATGCATCCTCTGCACTAACACCCACGCACGTATCAGTGATTTGCGACATTAACAAGTGTATTGATGGCGTCACTGTGTCCAAGACCATCATTTCTCACCCCAACCAGAAGCCATGGGTGACTGCAAAGGTGAGTGCGCTGCTGAGGACCCGTGATTCCACCTTTACAGCAGATGATAAGGCGGCCCTAACAACAGCGAGGGCCAACCTGACCTGGGCCATCAAAGAGGCGAAGCATGCACATGCACAGAGAATACACAGCCACTTTCAGGACAGCGGCAATACACGGAGTATATGGAAGGGCATCCAGGCCATCACCAACCACAGAACAGCATCGCCTGCTTGTGCTGGTGATGCCTCCCTCCCGGATGGGTTGAACAACTTCTATGCACGGTTTGAGGAACAAATTGATGTGGCAGCAAGGAAGACCACACCCGCTCCCGATGATCAAGTACTGTGTCTTACCATGGCCGGCATGAGTAAAATGCACGGTTTGAGGAACAAATTGATGTGGCAGCAAGGAAGCCACACCCGCTCCCGATGATCAAGTACTGTGTCTTACCATGGCCGGCATGAGTAAAATCCTATGCAGAGTCAACCCATGTAAGGTTGCTGGACCAAGTAACATCCCTGGCAGACAAATCAGAGGATGCTCTGACATATTGGCAGATGTTCTCACAGACATCTTCAACATCTTCCTGAGCTATGCCATAGTTCCAATGTGCTACAAGGCCGCTCCTGTCGTCCCCGTGCCGAAGAAGTCTTCAGTGCCTGTCTCAATGAGTATCGCCCTGTTGTGCTTAAACTAGTTATCATGAAGTGCTTTGAGAGGCTTGTGATGAGGCATATTAAGACTCTGCTGCCCCCCTCACTGGACACCCTGCAGTTTACGTCTCGACCCAACCTCTCAATAGATGATGCCATTTCCACCACCCTCCATCTGGCCCTCACCCAACAGGAGAAGAAGGACACCTATGTCAGACTACTGATCACAGACTTCGGGTTCTGCATTTAACACTCTCATTCCTCAGCACCTGGTCAGAAAGCTGGGTGTTTAACTGGATTCTGGACTTCCTGACTGGGAGACCTCAGTCAGTCTGGATTGGGAACAGCATCTCCAACACCATCACACTGACCATGGGGAGCCCCCCGAGCTGTGTGATCAGTCCACTGCTGTTCACCCTGCTGACACACAACTGTGTAGTGATGCACGATGCACAGGTCAAATCACATCAGCAAGTTCACTGATGGTACGACTGTAGTGGGTCTCATCAGCAGGAATGATGAATCAGCATACAGAGAGGAGGTGCAGTGGCTAACAGACTGGTGCAGAGCCAAAAACCTCTCTGAACATGGATAAGATGAAAGAGATGGTTCTTGACTTCAGGAGGGCATGGAGTGACCACTCTCCGCTGGACATCGACAGCTGCTCCGTGGAGGTCGTGAAGAGCACCAAATTTCTTGGCGTACACCAGGCAGAGAATCTCACCTGGACTCTCAATACCAGCTCTATAACCAAGAAAGCCCAGCAGCATCTTTACTTTTCTGCACAGGCTGAGGAACGCCCACCTCCCACCTTCCCATCCACACCACATTCTACAGAGGGTTCATTGAAAATACTCTGAGCTGCTGCATCACTACCTGGTTCAAGAATTACACCATCTCAGATCGTAAGACCCTACAACGGATAGTGAGAACATCTGAGAAGATTCTCAGGGTCTATCTTCCCTCCGTTACAGAGAGATGGTGCAAAACCTGACCTACTCTTGGGAAATAAGGCAGGGCAGGTGACTGAGGTGTCAGTGGGTGAGCACTTTGGGGTCAGCGACCATAATTCTATTAGATTTAAGATAGTGATGGAAAAGAATAGACCAGATCTGAAAGTTGAAGTTCTAAATTGGAGAAAGGCCAATTTTGACGGTTTTAGACAAGAACTTTCAAAAGCTGATTGGGGGCAGATGGTCGCAGGTAAAGGGATGGCTGGAAAATGGGAAGCCTTCAGAAATGAGACGAGATTCCAGAGAAAGTATATTCCTATTAGGGTGAAAGGAAATGCTGGTAGGTATAGGGAATGCTGGATGACTAAAGAAATTGAGGGATGGTTAAGAAAAAGAAGGAAGCATATGTAAGGTATAGACAGGATAGGTCGAGTGACTCCTTAGAAGAGTATAAAGGCAGTAGGAGTATACTTAAGAAGGAAATCAGGAGGGCAAAAAGGGGACATGAAATAGCTTAGGCAAATAGAGTTAAGAAGAATTCAAAGGGTTTTTACAAATACATTAAGGATAAAAGGGTAACTAGGGAGAGAATAGGGACCCTCAAAGATCAGCAAGGCGGCCTTTGTGTGGAGCTGCAGAAAATGGGGGAGATACTAAATGAGTATTTTGCATCAGTATTTACTGTGGAAAAGGATATGGAAGATATAGAAAGTAGCGAAATAGATGGTGACACCTTGCAAAATGTCCATATTACAGAGGAGGAAGTGCTGGATGTCTTGAAATGCATGAAGGTGAATAAATCCCCAGGACCTGATCAGGTGTACGTAGAACTCTGTGGGAAGCTAGAGAAGTGATTGCTGGGCCTCTTGCTGAGATATTTGTACCTCAGAGTGAGGTGAGGTGCCGGAAGACTGGAGGAGAAAGTGAGGTCTGCAGATGCTGGAGATCAGAGCTGGAAATGTGTTGCTGGAAAAGCGCAGCAGGTCAGGCAGCATCCAGGGAACAGGAGAATCGACGTTTCGGGCATAAGCCCTTCTTCAGGAATGAGGAAAGTTTGTCCAGCAGGAAGACTGGAGGTTGGCTAACGTGGTGCCACTCTTTAGGAAGGGTAGTAAGGACAAGTCAAGGAACTATAGGCCAGTGACCCTGACGTTGGTGGTGGGAATGCAGGGACTGATTAGGGATAGTCAAAGTGTCTTTGTGCGTGGGAAATCATGTCTCACAAACTTGATTAAGTTTTTTGAAGAAGTAACAAAGAGGATTGATGACGGCAGAGTGGTAGGTGTGATCTATATGGACTTCAGTAAGGCGTTTGACAAGGTTCCCCATGGGAGACTGGTTAGCAAGGTTAGATCTCATGGAATACAGGGAGGACTAGCCATTTGGATACAGAACTGGCTCAAAGGTAGAAGACAGAGGGTAGTGGTGGAGGGTTGTTTTTCAGACTGGAGGCCTGTGACCAGTGGAGTGCACTAGGATCGGTGCTGGGACCTCTACGTTTTGTCATTTACATAAATGATTTGGATGCGAGCATAAGAGGTACAGTTAGTAAGTTTGCAGATGACACCAAAATTGGAGGTGTAGTGGACAGCGAAGAGGGTTACCTCAGATTACAACAGGATCTTTGGTCAGAGTATTGAGTACAGAGGTTGGGATGTCATGTTGCAGCTGTACAGGACATTGGTTAGGCCACTGTTGGAATATTGTGTGCAATTCTGGTCTCCTTCCTATCGGAAAGATGTTGTGAAACTTGAAAGGGTTCAGAAAAGATTTACAAAGATGTTGCCAAGGTTGGAGGATTTGAGCTGTGTGGTGAGCTGGACAGGCTGGGACTGTTTTCCCTGGAGCGTCGGAGGCTGAGGGGTGACCTTACAGAGGTTTACAAAATTATGAGGGGCATGGATAGGGTAAATAGGCAAAGTGTTTTCCCTTAAGTCGGGGAGTCCAGAACTAGAGGGCATAGGTTTAGGGTGAGGGGGGAAAGATATAAAAGGGACCTAAGGGGCAACCTTTTCACGCAGAGGGTGATACGTGTATGGAATGAGCTGCCAGAGGAAGTGGTGGAGGCTGCTACAGTTGCAACATTTAAGAGGCATTTGGATGGGTACATGAATAGGAAGGGTTTGGAGGGATATGGGCCAGGTGCTGGCAGGTGAGACTAGATTGGATTGGGATATCTGGTCGGCATGGACGAGTTGGACTGGTGGGTCTGTTTCTATGCTGTACATCTCTATGACTCTATGACTCTATGACTATTTACACCACACGCTGCTTCTGAAAGGCTAAGAGCATTTTGGAAGACCCCACACCCCTCACTCAAACTCTTCTCCCTCCTGCCATCTAGCAGAAGATACTGGAGCATTTAGTTTATCTTGGCAACTATTTCTTCCCCCAAGCCATCAGGCTCCTTCGGACTCTTTCCCATCTGAAATTCTTTGCACGACTTTGAATTGCTGCTCGAAAATATGTCTATTATTTATCATTCTCCTACTTTACGGAACGGGGTGCCATGGTGGCTCAGTGGTTAGCACTGCTACCTCATAGCACCAGGGACCTGGGTTTGATTCCA
This sequence comes from Chiloscyllium plagiosum, assembly GCF_004010195.1. Taxonomy (NCBI): domain Eukaryota; kingdom Metazoa; phylum Chordata; class Chondrichthyes; order Orectolobiformes; family Hemiscylliidae; genus Chiloscyllium; species Chiloscyllium plagiosum. The sequence continues at coordinate 52,022,389 of NC_057711.1, forward strand.
GGCTCAGGCGACTATCTGGATGGAGTTTGCATGTTCTCCCTGTGTCTGTGTGGGTTTCCTCTGGGTGCTCTGGTTTCCTCCCATGATCTAAAGATGTGCAGGGCAGGTGAATTGGCCATGCTAAATTGCCCATAGTGTTAGGTGCATTAGTTAGGGGAATGGGTCTGGGTGGGTTACTCTTCGGAATGTCAGTGTGGACTTGTTGGGCCAAAGGGCCTGTTCCCACACTGTAGGTAATCTAATCTAATCTATTACACTGCAACTTGTATGTTTTGCACTTTATGCATGTACGACTGTGTAGTTTGTGCTGTCCATGTAACACCCTTGGTACTGGAGGAACAGTGTCTCATTTTTACTGTATCAGTTGTATATGATAGAAATGACAAATTAAAAGCTACTCGACTGTACCCTACTCTCACAGGCTTATACACAACACACTCACACGTACTTGACCAAGCTTACAGTCACATACACACACGCTTTTGCATGTACTCACACTCACATTTGCACACTCACTCTGTCTCTCCTGTACGTGCACACATATAAGTTTATGGGGTGAATTTGTATTCACAGCATTGTATTTTCTTTGCTCAAAAACTGCATAAATCCAGGTAAGGTGCTGTAGTTCCCACTTTTGAAATGGAACCAGTCTCACTCAACACTGGGACACAGACAGACTTTAACCTCACCTTTAAGGTATTGTCTGAGCTGAGATGACACCTACTGTTAAAAAAGCTAAAGCTATTTTAAGAATATAAGTTAAAAGGACTTCTGGGATTGACATATTAAAGAACTGGAACTACCATATCCCATTCTAAATGATGAAAGACTTAATCTGAATTTATTTAATATATCATTACAGCTCCATGACACTGTAACCCTTTTGCTATAAATTCTAGGTCTTATGATCTTATACTCCACAACCACCTGATGAAGTAGCAGCACTTCAAAAGCTAGTGCTTCCAAATAACCTGTTGGATTATAACCTGGTGCTGAGTGATTTTTAACCTTGCCCACCCCACTCCAATATCGGCATCTCCAAATCATGACTATTCAGCAATGACATCTCTAGAATATCAGAAATGGTATTAGTTTCTTGTACCTTCTCACAGTCTGTCATGTCAGGCACTAAAGTGCCCTGAAAGAGCCAGTCAGTGGCAAACAGAATCTGTATTGTAGCACAGCAACCAGAATGGCACAGGCGCAGATTAGGTAATAGGTGGGCAGTACATTCACTGTCATTTCCTCTTCATACATTTCACTTTGTTTGGTCTTTCTTATTCCTTTGGTTTAATTTTCTTTTACTAATATTCATATTCTTCATTTTACTCATGTTTCCCTTTTTCTGTTTCATTATCTGTGTTTTTCCCTTTAGCTTTTGTCCTGACTTGAGTTCTTGCATCTTGATGTTTTTTGGTGTTAGTGTTAGTTTTTAATCATCATGAGGCTAAAGAGGAGTGTGTTGTTCTGTACTCTCTGCTCCATAACAAACAATCAGCCTTTTATTTTTGAACTTCTAAAAAATAAACATTTTACTTATGGCCTTTATTAGGGGAAACATATGTCTGAAAGCACAGCACAAAACGTAATATTTCTCCTAAACCACAGAGTATTGATGATTTCTACAATCTTGCGGATCCATTGAATGTTCAATGTTTTGATCATGCTTGCTGACTTTACAGTATCTATGGTGTAAACAGTTGAGTAATGGCAATTTGACTCTAACTGGCAAGGCATTGCCTCAGAGGACAAATGGGCAACTGCAGTCTTTCGAAGCTCAATGTAATTCAATATAATTCCAATATATTCACGAGCTTTGAAACGGCAGCCTCATGTAGGGACTATTTTTAGACACCTAATACACATGATCTCATGTTCAATTTCACTATTGAGATGGTTTAAAACCACACAACACTAGGTTATAGCCCAACAGGTTTATTTGGAAGTACAATCTTTCGGAGCGCTGTTCCTTCGTCAGGTAGCTAGTGGGGCAGGATCATTAGACACAGAGTTTATAGTAAAAGGCCGAAGTGTCACCAAACTGATGTGATGTACTGAACAAACCTAGATTGCTGTTAAGTCTTTAATCACTTAGAATGGAGATGTAGGTTTCAATTAATTAATATATAAATCCCAGAACTTCTTTCAAGTCACATTGCTGAGATAACTTAAGGTTTTACAAACAAAAGGTGATATCTCAGTTCAGACAATGCATCAAAGGTGTGAGGTCAGAGTCTGTCTCTATTCCAACCTTGAGTCAAACCAGTTCTATTTCCAAAGTAGGAATTTATAAAATGTCACATGGACTGACTGTCTACAAATTGGGTGCTTTTTGAACAAAATAGAATCAATTTGCAAATGCAAGTTCACCCCATAGAGCTATATGTGTGTGTGCATGCGTGAGGGAGTGAGAGAGTGTGTGCGTTTGGGGGGGAGGGGGGCAAGAGGGAGAGAGTATGCGAGTGTATGCGTGAGTGTGACAGAGTATGTCTGTGAGGGGGTATATGTCTGAGTGTGTGTGTCTGAGAGAGATCATGTATATGAGAGAGGGTCTGCATGAGTGTGTGTGTGTGTGTGTATAGTGTACTGGGGTCACCTGTAATGTGACATGAATCCAAGCTCTATAGTGTAGTGTAGCGTAGTGAGTGTATTCAATACATCGCATAGGTTGTATGACACTTTGATCTTTTATCATAAACTCTGTGTCTAATGAACCTGCCCCACTAGTTACCTGATGAAGGAGCAGCGGTCTGAAAGCTTGTAGTTCCAAATAAACCTGTTGCATTACAGCCTTGTGTTTTGTGATTTTTAACTTTGTCCACCCCAGTCTAACGCTGGAAACTCCACATCACTGTTGAGATGGAACAGTCTAATGTACTTCCTTTCTTCAACATGTTCATTAAGAAACCCACTAATGGGTTCCTCACTTCAGTTCAGCACACGCCTACCTTCATCACTCAATTTAGATTTACTTAGATCCCTGTGCTAAAAGATTCACCTTGATCAGAAATCTTGTAGGAGTGGCCTTTGCCCTTGCTTAATAATGACTATACAGTACCTGATTAGATCATTCTTTGCTGTGGTATCATGCAAACTTGTAAATAAGCCAAAGATTGCCACTTTCAGAACTGGAAAAGTGCAAATAGGATTTTCCATCAGCAGGAAGTTGTCATCAGATTAGTCCAAAAAGGCATTCTACTTACTGTACAATTGACTCATACTGCACATGAAATTCAGCATGATATGTTGCAAAATAAATAGCCTTACATCCTAATTGGCTAATGAAATCAAACAGCATACTCCTTCAAGGTTTTATAAAAGAGTACACATGATAATCAAACAGCCCACACAAAATCCAAAACAAAACATCTACTGTTAAATGTGATTCTGCAAACAGGCAGCACTCGCTGTATTGTCACCAGTACGATAATAGCTACTGTAACAACTAATTTAAGATAATTGGTTGTGTTTGTTTTGTGGCATACAATCAGATGCAATGATTGATTCTTTGTAAATAAAATAGTTTTGAAACTATTTGAATGACCTGGAAGCTTGGGGAGCCAAAAGTTCCCCATTGCTTTATCCATGGCATTGGACACTGAGCATCAAGCAATCAGCACATTTTTCTCCTGCAACATAAATTGTTGTGATTATTTGACATTTAGTATTTTTAAATTTTCAAGGCTCCTTTGGTGCAGTAGTACTTTCGCTACCTCTGGATTAGAGGGTGTGGGTTCAAGTCTCACCTGTTCCGTAGGGTATCCAAACACTTCTGAATAGGCTGATTAAAATATATATACATACTTGCATTTGTCCTGATGAGTGAAAGACACTAAGTTTCAGCACCATGTTCCTCTCAGCAGCATTCAAGTAAATGTTAATTACTGCCAAAACAACGTCTCAGACACAGAAAATTAATTGTGACAAATGTGGCATCTCAGTCTTGAGTTTTAGTTGTTCAAGTTTTAAAATAGATATTTTATTTCTTCTTTTGCTCTTTTTCTATAGAATTCACTCATTCTAATTTGGAACTCTTTCTTAGTCCTTATGCTGTTTTTTTTATAATCATGTGGCTTGATTAGTTGAAGAGATACAAAACTGCTTGTTAGTACATTATGCCTGATTATCTCAATGTAACCTTATTTCATTGTACTTTCAGTGGTTTGTGGATGCAAAACATTGTTGCAATTAGACTAAGGAGGATAGATTTAAGGCATTCATTGCCCTGCTACAGTAAATTAAGCCCCCTTATTGGCCAAACCTTTCTTCTGTTTTAATCGGAGCTATGTGACATACAAATATATGAATGTGATGTAGTAATAGGCTATAAGGCCTCTGGAGCATGCTTTCCATTTATTAAAATCATGGCTGATCTCATTGTAACTTCAAGTTCACACTGGCACTCACCCTGACAACCACTCAACCCCTTGGTTACCAACTCTACCTGAAAAATATTCAAAGACTCTGCTTCCACTGTCTTTTTAGGCAGAGCGTTCCAAAGACTCTTGGTCTTCTGTGAGAAAAAGAAATTCTTTTTCTATGTTAAATGAGGAACCTTTATTTTTAACTACTGACCCCAAATTCTACATTCTCCCATTAGAGGAAAAGTAATCTCTACATCTATCCTGTCAAGACCCATCAGGATTCTGTATGTTTCGATCAAATCACCTCTTATTTTTGTCAACTGCAGTGGATACTAGCTTAGCCTGTTCAATCTTTCCTCAAAGGCATTCCGTTCATTCCAGGTTATAGACTGATAAACCATTTCTGAAATGTTTCCAGTTTTTATGTTTATATTTACTTTACTTTCCTTCAACTTCTTTCATTAAATGAGGTGGCCAATACTCTAGCATACTCAAGCCTCACCAGTGTCCTGACTAACTGAAGCATCACCCCCCCTACCTTTTGAGTTCAATTCCCCTCAAAATCAATCGTAACATTCTATTTGCTGTACCTGCATACTAACGATTTGAGATTAGGGGCTGCTGTTTTGCAGTGATAATATCACTAGACTGGTAATCCAGGGTCCCTTATGTTCTGGGGATAAAGGTTCAAAGCCTATCATGGCAGATGATGAAATTTGAATTTGATAAAAATCTGAAATTGAAAGTTAGTCTAATTGTAACCATTGTCATAAAGGCTATCTGGTTCATTAATGTCCTTAAATCTACTATCTTACCTGGTCTGGCCTACATGTGACTCACAGCATGACCCACAGCAATGCGGTTGACTCTGAAATTGTTTAGCCAGCTACTGAGCTCAAGGACAGCAGGGGAAGGGCAATACAGGCTGGCCGTACTCTTAAAATTCCCACCATTTAGCTAATATGTTTCTTTTTATTCTTCCTGCCAAATAATCAATTTCATTTTCCAACATAATACTCTATTTATCAGATCCTTGTCCACTCACTTAGCCCATCCATATCTTTTTGTAATCTCCTTTTTTCCCTATTCACAATTTACTTTGCTACTTCTCATTGTATCATCAGTGAATGTGGTGACCATACCTTATTATCCATACATCTAAGTTATTTACATAAATTGTAAACAGTTGACGTCCTAGCAGTGACCCCTGTGACACACCAGTCAGTACATCTTGCTAACCTGAAAAAGGCCATTTTTGCTTCCAGCTAGCCAGTCATTCTTGCATCAATGCCAATTTACTGCTCACTAAACATGGGCTTTTATTTTCAGCAATGACCTTTGATATATTACTTTAGATGTACATCTATTAGTTCACTTTTATCCACAGCACATTTTACTTCCCCAAAGAAATTCAACAGAATGAACAGACATGATTTCTCTTTCATAAAACCATGTTGACTCTGCCTGATTACCCCAATATGTCCTGCTATAACTTATTCAATAACTTCTTATAACTTCCCTGTAACAGATGTTAAGCAAACTATCCTGTAGTTTCCTATGACGGTCAGTAGAGGGCACCAGGATGCCACAACATCTGACTTTTTTGATTAAGCTAATTACAGCGCTACTCAGTGGTAATAATGAAGTATGGCAGGAATTTAGTACCACGTGAGAGAAATGGGAATATTTAAAACGTCAAGGAAACAGGAATACTGAGATAAGTAAAATAAATGAAAACTGCTAGCCAATTATAATCTAAGACTCGAAATGAAAAATATCGGCGGTCCTTATGGGTACAAATTTTAATGAAAATGTAATTATTTTAGTTTTTCAATCCTATCTAATAACTCCTGCAAATAATTCCTTTAGCTCCTAATCCTACATGAAAAGGTCATAAACTGCTATTCATTTGAATACCAACATCTTTCTTGCAAAAGGAGAGAAAATACAAATACAAAATGTTATGGATTATGAATTGGAAATAACAACAGTAAATACTCAGCAGGGCAAGCAGAAAGCCTCTGGAAAAGTAACTGAGTTAATGCCCAAGATTTTGCTCCTTGTATTGAGCTTTATCTGTCTGTCATATAAGACCATAACTTATAGGTGCAGAATTAGGCCAGTCAGCCCATGGCTTAATTGTTTTTCAACTCATTCTCCTGCCTTCTCCCTGTAATCTTTGATCCCCTTCCTAATCAAGGATCTATCTATCTGCCTTTAATACATTTAATGACTCAGGCTCCACAGTCTTTAGATTAGATTAGATTACTTACAGTGTGGAAACAGGCCCTTCGGCCCAACATGTCCACACCGACCCGCCGAAGCGCAACCCACCCATTCCCCTACATTTACCCCTTTACCTAACACTATGGGCAATTTAGTATGACCAATTCACCTAACCCGCACATCTTTGGACTGTGGGAGGAAACCGGAGCACCTGGAGGAAACCCACGCAGACACGGGGAGAATGTGCAAACTCCACACAGTCAGTCGCCTGAGGCAGGAATTGAACCTGGGTCTCTGGCGCTGTGAGGCAGCAGTGCTAACCACTGTGCCACTGTGCCGCCCCGCCTTCTGTGGCAATGAATTGCACAGATTCACCACCTACATCTACTTTGACTCTGTACCCTTGGGTCCTAGACTCTCCAAATATTTTCTCCATTCTATCCAGGCCTTTCAGTATTGTGTAAATTTCAATAAGATAGCCCTCATCCTTCTCAACTCCATTGGATACAGACCCAGAGTCCTCAAACACTTCTGATATGACAAGCCCTTCATCCATGAGATCATTCTTGTAAACCTCCTCTGGATCCCCTCCAACTGGACATATCCTTCCTTATAGTGGGGCCCAAATCTGCTCACAATGCAGTCTGACCAGAGCCTTATACAACCTCAGCAGTAAACCCTGTTATTGCATTATACTGTTCTCAAAATGAATGCTAACACTGTCTTTGTCTTCCTTATTCCCAATTGAACGAGCGTGTTAAACTTAAGAGAATCCGAAACTAGAATTTCTAAATCCCTTTGTGCTTAGATTTCCAAAGCCTTTCCCCATTAAGAAAATAGCTTATGCGTCTATTCTTCCAACCAAAGTGCAGTACCTCACAGTTTTCCACATTGTATTCCGTCTACTACTTCTATGCTCACTCTCCTAGCCGGTCTCTCTGCAGCCTCCCCCCTTCCTCAAAACTACCTGTCCCTCCACCTATCTTTGTGTCATCTGCAAACTTAGCAACAATACCCCCAATTTCTTCATCCAGATTGTTAAAGTATAACATGAATAGTTGTGGTCCCAAAACTGACCCCAAAAAAGACCACTACCAATGCCCCCATAATCTCCTCAGCTATCTGAAGGTGTAGTCCATCTGGTCTGGATGATTTATCCACTTTGTGCTTCACCTTCCCCAGCACCTTCTCAATAGTGATGGCCATCCACTCACCTCCGTTCCCTGACTCTCTGGAAGGTCTGGAATGCTACTAGTGACTTCCACCTTGAAGACTCCTGTGAAGTATCTATTCAGTTCCTCCGCCACTTCTTTGTTCCCCATTACTACTTTTCCAGCCTCATTTTCCAGCATTTCAATATCCACTCTTGCCTCTGTCTTCCCTGTTATAGATCTTAAAACTCTTACAATCTTCTTAGATTACTAGCTAAATTACCATGATGTTTCATCTTCTCTACTCCCCCCCCCCCCCCCACTTATTGCTTTTTAAAAATTATCTTTTGTTGGATTCCCACTAATTTTCACCAAATTGTATCCTTATGCTTTTGCTTTTATGCTGACCTTGACTTCCTTTTTCAGCCTTGGTTGACTCATCCTCCCCTTAGAATGTTTCTTCTTCCTTGAGGTGGCTTTCTGTTGTGCCTTCCGAGTTACCCCACAAACTTCTGCCAATGCTGCTCCATTGTCTTCCTTGCTAGGCTGTCCTTCCAGCTCATTACACACCACAAAATCCAGAATTGACTATTCCCTAATGGGCTTTACCACAAACCTGCTCCAAACAAACAGTTTGTAGACATTTCACTAAGCCCTTTTCTTGGGAATTGCTGCCAACCTGATTTTCCCAGTACACCTACATGTTAAAGTCCTCCACAACTATTGTAATAGTGCCTTTCTTATGTGCCCTACCATCTCCTGATTTATTTTCTTCTGCTCATCCTGATTACTGCTAGGAGGCGTGTACATAACGCTTTGCTCCCTGCTCCTGAATTGCTCCCTCTACCACGGTGCTATGGTCAGTTTGCTCATCCCCCCCCTCCCCTCGCCCACACACACACGCACACACAGCAAGAATCTCAAATGTATTAGACATGCCCTGCACCTCAATTTTACTTAGTTCTTAATTTATTTTGAAAAAAAAGTTCCTGCTGGTCTTTCAGTTTGTAACCTGTAAATATTTCCCTTAATTACCTTCAATCTTATAGTAACCTATAATAGATAGTCAAATTAACATCTATTATCAACCAATGGACTGACAGTTTTCCTGTGACACTTTGTTTTGTGCCAGTCCCTTGGTTCAAGGCTTCAAAGCCCAGGCATCAAATTAAATACTTATGCACTGTCATTCAGGCAGTCCTACGACCATTTCATGCTTCAAGAGCAGCCGCAGTGTCCAGGACTGGGTAAGCGACAGGGAGGGCAGCCTCCATTACACAAGTTGTGGTCAGGCAGGAAAGGGAAGGGTACCACCTTTGGGGGATCTCAACCTACTGGAGCCTCTCCTCTCCCCACACTCCCCACCCCACCCCACACCACATCCTTTCTAAGACTGAGGCCCTCCTAAGCAGCTTACAAAACCATAGCCCCATCTCCACACCTCTTACCAGTGTCTGCCAGCCAAGTTTGGCCAAAGTCTCCCAACTTTCAAATACAGGCTCAAAGTCTTGTTCCTCAGGATTTCCTTTGTTTCAGCAGTGGCCACCACTCAATGCTGACACTCAATGCTGGGATAGTCAGGTTGGCCAGTGGTTCTCCAAGTTTGAGTGTCCTCCCAAATGGAGACAGATGTTTCTGAAATAATTAAGTCTGCTCACAGCATAAGATCACGGTTGGCAAGCTGTATTTTTGGGCAAGTAGGATGATTACTGACTTTTCAGTTAAAGGGGTGGTCAGATAGTGAGAATAGCATCCTGTGAAATCAAGCCTAACTCAAAACTTTATTCTAGTCTAAATGGGGTGTGGTGGACCTGGCCTATGAGAGTCCCTAGGCCAGTGTGACATTCTGGTATGTGAAGACATGAATGAAAAGCAGTCATATTGATTAGCATAGAGCTCCTTAGGCAGTAATTGCACTAAAAAAATGTTACTATTTTAAACCTTGGCTGGTCCAGTTTATGTAAAGTTCAGTTAGGTTAGAATCAAAGCTTGCCAATGGCCATTTCTGAAAATTTGTACTGGGATCTCTGAATGCTACAACAATTTTGGAAGAAAGGAGTTATGCTTACCTGATAAAATGTGTGGAGCTAAATAATGTGCACTACTTCATTATATTAGAATTTGCAACATCAAACATATCCTTCACACAAAGTATATAATTGTGCTAATTATGTCTCCACTCCCTCCCTAATTGATTTTTTTTCCTCTCCTGAAGGCAGGCATGTTGTACATAATTCCAATAAACAACAACGTTTTGTCTGAGGAATGAGCACTGGCAAACTATCCAAGAATCATACTTAATCACAGCTGAGTCTTGATGCTATTTTCAACCAAATCCAATCAGTTAAAGGAGATCTGCCTAATTATGTCATCCCTCCCCACCTCGAGCAGCAAGTCTAATCATAGTATTAGAGTCATCTATACAATACAGGTCATGAGAGGATGTGGGAGCTTACTTTTCTGTGTAACTCAGCTCAGCTCCTCATCTGCCAAATTGAGAAAAAAGTTACAAAAACAGAAATTGCTGGAAAAGCTCAGCAAGTCTGGCAGCATCTGAAAAGAGAAATGAGAGTTAATGTTTCGGGTCCGGTGGCCCTTCCTCAGAACGGCATCTGCATTCTTTTAGTTTTTATTGAGAAAAAGGTTACATTTTCCTATGCATTGGTAAGTTTGTCTGATGCATCATGTTATGGACACCCAATGGACTGCAGCGGATCAAGAAGGCAGTTCCCCACTACCTTCTGAAGAGGAACCAGATGAGTAATCTAGCCAGTGACGCCTACATCCCAATCAAAAACATTGTCATTTGTAAAACATTCTGGAATGGTTATTTGTCCCTTATGTATCCTTTTAAACAAAAACCGAATAAAAATTCTGTAACCCAGCTTTACTTGTTTCAGTGCCAGTGACAAGTGGTGAAAATGCTTAGATCTTACAACGCAGCCGTGCAAGCAATATTACATATAGGAAATGAAGAGCTGGTCCTTTTTGGTTATCGGTGATCCTCCCAGTTGGTATGCGAAAGCAGTTGTATGTGAGCAGCTCTATTGTGTGCATTTGTTGTTTTTCTCATTCTATCATTATGACCATGACATTGTTTAATGCTTTGAAACTATGTTGTTCTTTTCCAATGGAGCTCCATTCTTTGTTGTGCAGTGTTTTGAAATTGCAAATTGGTTGTTAACGCTGCCGTCCTTTTCCCGTTGTGTACACTGAACCAAAGTAAAGTCCTTCAAAAGTTCCACTGCCATTTTGCTGTAGACTGCCTATGTGGAGATTGAGAAAGCAAAATACTTATTGAATTGAGTTGATTTAATGCAGAGTGTTGTTTAAAAATGGAGTTATTTAGTTGTTTACCTACCATGCAGATTATTATTGCGTAAGAAGCACACACTATATTATTGATGATTGCCCTTGCAGGAAATGAGATTGCATTTAGTGGATGGTCCCTCTCCATCTTTACAAAAAAAAAGAGAAAGAAAGCATATTTATGGCAAAGTCAAAAGTATTCAATTTGAAAATGGCAATCAGAAGGTCAAGTGTCTTTAGTGAAGGTTTGTTATTTGCGTAAAATGATTCCTCTTAATACCCTGTTGTGGGAGGTTGCTAAGGCAGAGCATTACAATATAAATGTAAAGCTAAAGCCTTTGATTAGGTTGTACATGGTAGACTAATGAGTACAGTTAGATAACATGGAATTCAGGGAGAGCTTGCTGATTGGGTACAAAATTGACTTTATGTTTGGGGACAGAGAGAGGTGGTGGAGGGTAGTTTATCGGACTGTAGGGCTGTGACCAACAGTGTTTCACAGGGATTATTTGTCAATTATATAAATGATTCGGATGAGGCACAGTTAGTAAATTAGCAAATGACACCAAAATTGGTAGTATAGTGGACAGTGAAGAAAGTTATTTAAGATTACAAAGAGATCTTGATCAGTCAGGTCAATGGGCTGAGGAGTGGCAGATGGAGTTTAGTTATGATAAATGTGAGGTTTTACATTTTGGTAAAACAAACAAGGGCAGGACTTACACAGTTAATGGTAGGACCCTGGGTAGTGTTGTAGAACAGAGAGACCTAGGGGTTCAGATACACAATTCTTTGAAATTTGTATCACAGGGTGGTGAAGAAGGTGTTTCACGCTCGTCTTCATTGCTCAGACCTTTGAGTATCGGACTTGGGATGTCATGTTGAAGTTGTGCAGGATATTGGTGAGGCCTCTTCTGGAGTACTGGGTATAGTTCTGGTCGCCCTGTTATAGGAAGGATATTATTAAACTAGAGAGGGTTCAGAAATGATTTACTAGGATGTTGCTGGGAATGTATATAATAAAGAACAATACAGCACAGGAACAGGCTCTCCTGGCCTCCAAGCCTGCAACAATTACATTTTCCCTTCCACTCAAAAACTGTCTTCACTTACATGATCTGTCTCCCTCTATTCCCTTCCTATTCCTGTAATCGTCCAGGTGCTTCTTGAATGCTGCTATTGTGTCGGCTTCCACTACCTCTTCTGGCAATGTGTTCCAGGCACTCACCACCCTTTGTGTGAAAAACTTGCCTCGCACATCTCTTTGAAACGTCCCCTCCTGTACATTGAACATGTGTCCCCCAGTAATTGAGCCCTCCACCCTGGGAAAAAGTCTCATACTTTCCACTCTATCCATGCCATTCACAATCTAATAAACTTTTATCAGGTCATCCCTCAACCACCTTCGTTTCAGTGAAAACTAACCTAGTCTATGCAACCTTTCTTCATAGCTAAAACCCCCCATTCAAGACAACATCCTGGTAAAACTTTTCTGTGTCCTCTCTGAAGCATCCATATCTTCTGATAGTGTGGTGACCAGAACTATATGCAATATTCCAAGTGTAGCCTCAGTAACGTTCTGTAAAGCTGCAGCATAACTTGTCTATCCTTATACTCAATGGCCCTTCCAATGAAGGCAAGCATGCCATAGGACTTTTTTACTACCTTATCTACCTGAGCTGCCACCTTCAGTGATCTGTGGACCTACACACCCAGATCCCTCTGCATATCAATACCCCTAACAGTTCTACCATTCACTGTATATTTTCACCAGTACTTGACTTTCCAAAATGCATCATCTCATATTTGTCTGGATAGTTTGTGTTAAAAAAATAGGCTGGATAGGCTTGGGCTTTTTTTACTGAAGTATAGCAAGTTGAGGGGTGAATTTATAGGAGTCTATAAAATTATTAGGGCATAGATAAGGTGAATAGCTAGGGTGGGAGATTTCAAAACTATGGGATATATTTTTAAGGTGAGAGGAGAAAGTTTTAAAAAGGATGTGAGGGGCAATGTTTTTTACACATAGACTGGTTTTTATGTGGATTGAATTGCCAAGTGAAATGGTGGATGGAGGCACAGTTACAACATTTAAAAGATATTTGGATAAGTACAGGAATAGAAAAGGTTTTGAGGGATATGTGCCAAATGCAGGCAAGTGGGACTAATTTAGTTTGGGATGATGGTTGGCGTGGATTATTTGAACTGAAGGATATGTTTCATGCTGTATGACTCTATGACTGTATGACTAATAACCTTCATCTTTTTGTCTAATATGATTCCCAACATTGTTCTCAAGGGCAAAATGGAATAGAGACTTTTATTTGATTTTTAACTACACCATCAGGATGTACAACTTATAATAGTTAAGTTAGCAATTCATTACAACTTTTCATTAATTTTTTTTAAAAAGCTGTACATTCTCTGTGCATGATTTTGTATGAAACATGAAATTGTATCCCTACCTTGAAACCCTCTCAGCAGAGTCCATGCCTGCCCTTTATACCTTACCACAACTGGACATACCAACTCCCAATGTTTCTCTGGTTCCTTTATGGGTCAGAAAATCAGAAGTTTCCAATGCTGAAGTAATTGCCTCCAGCTGTACATTCTCTAACATGTTGGGAGACATTATTAACACTTGGAAGCTGTATAGTGTCAAAGGTCAAAGGTCCCAATTATACTCAGGACTCAAACACAACAATAAAGAAAACCTATAGCCTTTAATCATTTTCTGCTTCTTGCAATTCTTTCTCATATCATTGTGATTCTACGCTGGATAATAGTGTCCCTTAAGGAATGAGGTTGGGCTGGATAGGTGGGAATCCCACCTCATTTTCAGTGGAAGGACTGGTACTATTATATTCCAGTCAAGAGCATTTTCCTGGGCAGCCCATGGCCTCAAACTGATTAAGCCCAAGTAGACTGGGGTTGTTTTCACTGAAATCACTCTCTCAAAAGCTGCTAGCCAATCAAAGGCCAGAATTGGAGGTATAGTGGTCAGCAAAGAAGGCTATCTCAGAGTACAATGGGATCTTGATCAGATGGGCCAATGGGCTGAGAAATGGCAGATTGAGTTTAATTTAGATAAATGTGAGGTGATGCATTTTGGAAAAGCAAATCAGAGCAGGACTTTTATACTTAATGGTAAGGTCCTGGAGAGTGGTACTGAACAAAGAGACCTTGAAGTGCAGGTTCATAGCTCCTTGAAAGTGGACTCGCAGGTAGATAGGATAGTGAAGAACGCGTTTGGTATACTTTTCTTTATTGGTCAGAGTATTGAGTACAGGAGTTGGGAGGTCATGTTGCGGGTTTACTAGTTAGGCCACCTTTGGAATATTGTGTGCAATTCTAGTCTCCTTCCTATTGGAAGAATGTTGTGAAAGAGTTCAGAAAACATTTAGATCAGATTTTGATTAGATTCCCTCCAGTGTGGAAACAGGTCCTTCGGCCCAACGAGCCCACACCGACACTCTGAAGAGTAACCCACCCAGACCCATTTCCCTCTGAATGATGCACCTACCACCATGGCCAATTCACCTGACCTGCACATCTTTGAACTATGGGAGGAAACTGGAGCACCCGGAGGAAACCCACGCAAACAGGGGGAGAATGTGCAAACTCTACACAGACAGTTGCCCAAGGCTGGAATCAAACCTGGGACTCTGGTGCTGCGAGGCAGCAGTGCTAACCACTGAGCCACGGTGCCGCCCATTTACAAGGATGTTGCCAGGGTTGGAGGATTTGAGCTATAGGGAGAGGCTAAATGAGCTGGGGCTGTTTTCCCTGGAGCATTGGAGGCTGAGGGGTGACCTTATAGAGGTTTATACAATCATGAGTGGCATGGATAGTGTAAAAAGGCAAGGTCTTTTCCCTGAGGTGGTGGAGTCCAGAACTAGAGGGCATAGGTTTAGGGTGAGCAGGGAAAGATATAAAATAGACCTAAGGGGCAACATTTTCATGCTGGGAGTGGTATGTGTATGGAATGAGCTGCCAGGAAAGTGGTGGAAGTTGGTACAATTGCAACATTTAAAAAGCATTTGGATGGTTATATGAATAGGAAGGGTTTAGAGGGATATGGGCCAAATACTGGCAGGTGGGACTAGATTAGGTTTGGATATCTGGTCAGCATGGACGAGTTGGACTGAAGGGGCTGTTTCTATGCTGTACATCTCTATGACTCTAATTGGTGGCTACTACCATTATTATAATAGGGGCCTCACCAGTGATTCCCACTGAATCCCTAAAGGGAGTGAGTAGATGGAGTGGAGATCACAGAGAGGGAATTGTCAATGGTAGGGTGACATCAGAAGCAAGGGCTGGGATTTGCATTCTGTGGGGTCCCCCTTCCCGATGCTAAGCCCCTAATCAGGCACAGAGAACTTGTGAATGTGGGACCACACCTTGGCAGGTCACTGACATGCCTGATAGGGTTTACTGGGAGGCCTCTCTGAGTGGTAATGGATGAAATGGTGGCCATTGGCTTTTGGGTGGGAAGGTTGTCTATTTGAGTCCCCCAGTCAGGCAGTATCTGAGGAGCAGGAGAATCGACATTTTGGGCATTAGCCCTTCATCAGGAATGAGGGACTAATGCCTGAAACATCGATTCTCCTGGTCCTCAGATGCTGCCTGACCTGCTGTGCTTTTCCAACACCACACTCTCGACTCTCATCTTCAGCATCTGCAGTCCTCACTTTCTCCTATATGAGTCCTCCCTAGACTTGGTCAGAGGAAGACTATCACATGTTACCCCCAGGGAAGGAGGATTGAATTCAACCCAATTAATTTGGCTATACACTGTACCAAAACTCACTGATGTAAGTTGTTGAAGGAAGCCTTACAGCACAGAGATATATAGTCAAGACTAAAGTGATAGCAGAGTGTGAGCTTGGTCAATGGGTTCTAGTTATTATGGATACAGGTGAGCTGGCGCCTGAATTGCTGTGCTCTTCCAGCACCACTGATCCAGGACAGAGATATATAGTCAAGACTAAAGTGATAGCAGAGTGTGAGCTTGGTCAATGGGTTCTAGTTATTATGGATACAGGTGAGCTGGCAGAAACAAATAAACTAGATGATTTTAAATGTTTCACAATTCATTTGGACTTGGGTAGGATATGTTGATGGGAATGGAAGATATAAGGTTAGCTAGCCATGAATGTGGGCTCGCAATAGCAGATCAAGTACTCGCTCATCTCCTTCCAAGCATGAATTTAAAGTGGTATCACCACCTTCGAAGAAACTGAACCAATATCCTGGGAGGTAGGTTTGCTAGCACTCTTCGGGGGGGTTTAAACTAATTTGGCAGGGGGATGGGATCCGGACTTGTAGTCCAGCAAGTAGGATAGCTGTTTTTCAGGATGTCCAAGAATGTAGGGAGGCTATGGAGAAGGTAGCACCGACAGGGAATACTTGCAGACACAGAGATGGGCTCAAGTGTGTAGACTTCAACGCAAGGAGTATCAAAAATTAGGTGGGTGAACTTAAGGCATGGATTGGTACTTGGGACTACGATGTTGTGGCCATCACGGAAACTTGGATAGAAGAGGGACAGGAATGGTTGTTGGAGGTTCCTGGTTACAGATGTTTCAGTACAATTAGGGAGGGTGGTAAAAAAGGAGGGGGGGGGGGTGGCATTGCTAATTAGAAATGGTATAACGGCTGCAGAAAGGCAGTTCAAGGGGGATCTGCCTGTGGAGGTAGTATGGGCTGAAGTCAGAAATAGGAAAGGAGCAGTCACCTTGTTTGGTGTTTACTATGGGCCCCCCAATAGCAGCAGAGATGTGGAGAAACAGATTGGGAAACAGATTTTGGAAAGGTGCAGAAGCCACAGGGTAGTAGTCATGGGCGATTTCAACTTCCCAAATATTGATTGGAAGCTCTTTAGAACAAGTAGATTGGATGGGGCGGTGTTTGCGCAGTGTGTCCAGGAAGCTTTTCTAACACAGTATGTAGATTGTCCGACCAGAGGGGAGGCCATTTTGGATTTGGTACTCGGTAATGAACCAGGACAAGTGATGGGCTTGTTAGTGGGTGAACATTTTGGTGATGGTGACCACAATTCTGTAACTTTCACCTTGGTTATGGAGAGAGATAAGTGTGTGCAACAGGGTAGGTTTCACAATTGGGGGAAGGGTAAATACGATGCTGCAAGACAGGATCTGAGGAGCATAAATTGGGAGCATAGGCTGTCAGGGAAGAATGTCGTGGAAATGTGGAACTTTTTCAAGGAACAGATATGACGTGTCCTTGATATGTATGTACCTGTCAGGCAGGAAAGAAATGGTCGTGTGAAGGAGCCTTGGTTGACGAGAGAGGTTGAAGGTCTGGTAAAGAGGAAGAAGGAGGCTTACATAAGGTTGAGGAAACAGGATTCAGACAGAGCAGTGGAGGGATACAGGATAGCCAGAAGGGACCTGAAAAAAGGGATTAGGAGAGCCAAGAGAGGGCATGAAAAATCTCTGGCGGATAGGATCAAGGATAACCCCAAGGCATTTTATGCGTATATGAGAAACC
>NC_057711.1:52040941-52060770 GCF_004010195.1 Chiloscyllium plagiosum
GGATAGAGGGACATTTGGCCAATTGGATAGAAAACTGGCTAACCGGTTGAAGTCAGAGAGTGGTGGTAGATGGTAAATATTCAACCTGGAGCCCAGTTACAAGTGGAGCTGCGCAGGGATCAGTTCTGGGTCCTCTGCTGTTTGTAATTTTTCTTAATGACTTGGATGAGGGAGTCGAAGGGTGGGTCAGTAAATTTTCAGATGATACGAAGATTGGTGGAGTTTGGATAGTGAGGAGGGCTGTTGTCGGCTGCAAAGGGACTTGGATATGATGCAGAGCTGGGCTGAGGAGTGGCAGATGGAGTTCAACCCTGTCAAGTGTGAGGTTGTTCATTTTGGAAGGACAAATAAGAATGCGGAATACAGGGTTAACGGTAGGGTTCTTAGTGAGGTGGAGGAACAGAGGGATCTTGGGGTCTATGTTCATAGCTCTTTGAAAGTTGCCACTCAGGTGGATAGAGCTTGTAAGAAGGCCTATGGTGTATTAGCGTTCATTAGCAGAGGGATTGAATTCAAGAGTCGTGAGGTGATGTTGCAGCTGTATAGGACCTTCATAAGGCCACATTTGGAGTACTGTGTGCAGTTCTGGTCGCCTCATTTTAGGAAAGATGTGGAAGCATGTTGCCTGGAATGAAGAATAGGTCGTACGAGGATAGGTTGAGAGTGCTAGGCCTTTTCTCATTTGAACGACAAAGGATGAGGGGTGACTTGATAGAGGTTTATAAGATGATCAGGGGAATAGATAGAGTAGACAGTCAGAGACATTTTCCCCGGTACAACAGAGTGTTACAAGGGGACATAAATTTAAGGTGAAGGGTGGAAGGTATAGAGGGGATGTCAGGGGTAGGTTCTTTACCCAGAGAGTGGTGGGGCATGGAATGCGCTGCCTGTGGGAGTGGCAGAGTCAGAATCATTGGTGACTTTTAAGCGGCAATTGGATAGGTACATGGATAGGTGCTTAAGCTAGGACAAATGTTTGGCACAACATTGTGGGCTGAAGGGCCTGTTCTGTGCTGTATTGTTCTATGTTCTATGAACATATCATTGGATGGCATTGGATAGATCTCCAATATTCAGCCAACACCTAGAATCTTTTATGTTTTGAGCAGATTCACAGAACTAAAGATTCCCTACAATTGGAAGCAGGCCATTCGAGTCCACACTGACCCTCTGAAGAGCATCCCACCCAGACCCACCCCATAACCTTGCATTTCTCTAATTCCTAACCATAATTCCTCTAACCTGCACATCCCTGGGCCATTTAGCATGGCCAATCCACCTAAACTGCACATCTTTCAACTGTGGGAGGAAACCAGAGCACCAGAGGAAGCCACAGAGACACGGGGAGAAGGTACAAACTCCACACAGACAATTGCCTGAGCTGGAATTGAACCTGGGTCTCTGGTGCAGTGAGGCAGCAATGCTACCCATTGTGCCACTGTGCCATTCAAATCATGTTATCATGTTATAATCTCGCCAGTATTTAAAAAGATAGGCTCATAAATAACATCTTGATATGATATGAAAATGCCTTAGTTACCTCACATATTTTGAGGCCAGGATTCCATATGTACTGTGATTTGGAGATGCCGGTGTTGGAATGGGGTGCACAAAGTTAAAAATCACACAACACCACGTTATAGTCCAACAGGTTTAATTGGACAGGTTTGATTGTAACAGGTTTAATTGCTCCACAAACCACCTGATGAAGGAGTGTCGCTCCGAAAACTAGTGCTTCCAATTAAACCTGTTGGACTATAACCTGGTGTTGTGTGATATATTAAAATATTAAAAATATGCAATGTGGTCATTGATCAGAGCAACCAACTTTAGAATCTTTTGATAGGCTTGAAGCAGTTACATTGGTTTTCCATCCTTAGATAAACTCTGCTGAATTTCCTGCTCCTGATGGTGCATGAGGGAGAGCTTTAGATTCCTGGGACACAGGGTCTTGGGGAAATGGCACATGTGCAAACCAGAGGGGTTGCATGTGAACAGCCCCTTTCCCTTAGTTGGTGGTCTATAGACTAGTCTGAGCAATGTATTTGTACCCTTTTTATTCCTTAGCTCTAGTCAAAATGATTCTGTCCTTGAACGTCTGAGACATGTTTTTTCCCCAGCAGCATAATGAATTCGTTAATTCCTGCAACATTTCCTTTCTAATTTTCTTGAACAACTACACCCAGGGATATTTAATACCCAGTCTTTCCATTCATTTCCTTTTTTAAAAATTCTTTTGTGGGACATTGGCGTCACTGGCTGGCCGGCATTTACTGCCTGTCCCTAGTTGCCCTGGAGAAGGTCATGGTGAGCTGTTTATTGAACCATTGCAGTCCATGTACTTTAGGGAAGGAATTCCAGGATTTTGACCAATGACAAAGAAGGGACAGTGGTATATTTCCTAGTCAGAGCAATGAGTGACTTGGGTGGGGAACTTGCAGTGTTGCTGATCTCATGTATCTGCTGCTCTTGCCAAGATGGAAGTGGTCATGGGTTGGAAGGTGCCGTCTAAGGATGTTTGGTGAATTTCGGCTGTGCATCTTGTGCATAGTACACACTGATGCTACTGAGCTTCATAGTAAAGGGAGTGAAAATATTTGGATGTGGTGCCAAACAAATGGGCCGCTCTGTCTTGGTTGGTGTCAAGCTTCTTGCGTTATTGTTGGACTTGTGCTCATCCAAACAAATAGGGAGTACTCCATCACTGTACTGACTTGTGCCTCATGGGGGGTAAACAGGCTTCGCAGAGTCAGGAATTGAGTTACTCGTCATAGTATTCCCAGTCTCTGATCTGCTCTTGTAGTCATTGTGTTTATCTGCCAGTCCAGTTGAGTTTCTGGTCAATGGTAACCCCAAGGATGCTGATAGTAGGGTATTCAGTGATGATAATACATTGAATGTGAAGGGGTGGTTGTTGGATTGTCATTGCCTAGCATTTGTGTGATGTATATATTACTTGTCGCTTGTCAGCCCAAGCTTGGATATTGTCTGGATCTTGTTACACTTGAACATGGGCTGCTTCACTATCTGAAAAGTCAATGCTGAACATTGTGCAATTATTGGCGAAAATCCACTTCTGACCTTATGATGAAGGGAAGGTAATTGATAAAGCAGCTGAAGATGTTTGGACCTAGGACACTACCCTGAGGAACTCCTGCAAAGATGTCCTGGAGCTGAGATGACTGACCTCCAACAGCCATAACCATCTTCCTATGTGCCAGGTATGACTGCAGTCAACAAAGTACTTGCCCCTGATAACCATTGATTCCAGTTTTGCTAAGGATCCTTGATGCCATACTTGGTTGAATGTGGCTTGATGTCAAGGCCTGTCACTCTCACCTCACCTCTGGAATTCAGCTCTTTTTCTGTTTGAATGTAATGAGGTCAGGAGCTGTGTGGCACTGGCGAAACCCAAACTGAGCGTCAGTGAGCAGGTTATTGAGTGGGTGCTGCTTGATAGCACTGTTGGTGACACCCTCCATCACTTTACTGATGATTGAGCATAGACTGATGAGGCAGTAATTGGCCAGGTTGAATTTGTCCTACTTTTTGTGTACAGGACATATTTGGACGATTGTCCACATTGCTGGGTAGATGTTAGTGTTGTAACTGTACTGAAAGATCTTGGCCAGAGGGGAGCAGCATGTTCTAGGGCACGTCTTCAGTACTCCACACAGACTCCCTGTGTGGAACTTGCACATTATTCCCGTGTCTGCGTGGGTTTCCTCCGGTTTCCTCCCACAGTCCAAAAATGTGCAGGTTAGGTGAATTGGCCACGCTAAATTTCCCATAGTGTTAAGTGAAGGGATAAATGTAGGGGAATGGGTCTGGGTGGGTTGCGCTTCGGCTGGTCGGTGTGGACTTGTTGGGCCGAAGAGCCTGTTTCCACACTGTAAGTAATCTAATCTATTACCGGAATGTTTTCAAGGTCCATTGTGTTTGCTCTAGCTAGTGCCTCCAGCCATTTCTTGATTTCACATGGAGTTTAATTGTCTACCACTATTCTGATCCGTTGGTTGTGGGATCACTTTGCTCTCTCATTTGCTGCTTATATTGTTTGGTAGCTTCACCAGGTTGACCCTTCATTTTCAGGTATGACTGGTACTACTCCTGGCATGTCCTCCTGCACTCTCTGTTGAACCACAGTTGATTCCCAGCTTGATGGTAATAGTTGAGTGGGGAATATTCCAGACCATGAGGTTGGAAAGTGTACTGAGTATAATTCTGCTGCAGTTGATGGCCCAAAGCGCCTCATGGATGCCCAGTCTTGAGTTGCTAGATCTGTTTGAAGTCTGTCCCATTTAGCACAGTGATACTGACACACAACACAAAGGAGAGATTCTCAGTGTGAAGGCAGGAATTCATCTCCCCAAGGACTATGCAGTGGTCATTCTGTCATGGACTTATGCACCTGCAGCTGACAGATTGGTAAGGATGAGGTTAAGTATGTTTTTTCCTCTTGTTGGTTCCTTCATCACCTGCCACAGACCCACCTTAGCAGTTATGGCCTTTAGGACCCAAACAGCTTGACCAGTAGTATTGCTATCAAGCCACTCTTGGTGGTGGACATTAAAATCCTCCCCCATGGTATATTTTGCACCTTTGCCACCCTCAGTGTTTCCTCCAAAGGTTGTTCAACGTGGAGGAATATTGGTTCATCAGCCGTAGGAGGTTGGTACTTGAAAACCAAAGGAGGCTTCCTTACCCATGTTTAACTTGAAGCTATGAGACTTCATGGGATCCATAGTCAATGCTGAGGACTCCCAAGGCAACTGGGACTGTATACTACTGTGGTACCACCTCTGCTGGGTTTGTCCTGCTGGTGAGACAGGACATACGTAGTATCTGGAAAATATTCTGCAAGGATTGATTCCATGAATATGGCTAATGTTAGGCTGTTGCTTTAATAATCTTTAAGACAGCTCTTCCAGTTTTGGCACTAGCTCCCAGATGTTAGTGAAGAGGACGTTGCAGGATCAACAGGACTATTTCTGCCATTATCTTTGCTGGTGCCTAAGTCTGTGCCAGGTGATCTGTCCTGTTTCATTTCTTTGTTGAGACTTTGTAGTGATTGATACAACTGATGGCTTGTTAGGCCATTTCAGAGGACAATTGAGAGTCCACCACATTGCTTTGGGTCTGGAGTCACATTTAGGCCAAACCAGGTAAGGATGGCAGATTTCCTCATTTAAAAAGCATTATTGAGCCATGATTTGAAGATGCCGGTGTTGGAGTGGGGTGGACAAAGTTAATAATCACACAACACCAGGTTATAGTCCAACAAGTTTATTTGGAAGTACTAGCTTTCAGAGCGCCAGTCCTTCATCAGGTGGCTGAGGAACAGCGCTCTGAGAGCTAGTCTTCCAAATAAACCTATTGGACTATAACCTGGTGTTGTGTGGTTTTTAACATTATTGAGCCAGATGGGTTTTTCTGACAGTCAACAACAATTTCGTGGTTATCAGTAAATGCTTAATTTCAGATTTTAAAAATATTAATTCAAAGCCCAACATCTGCTGTGGTGGAACTCAACCCTGGGTCCCCAAAGCATTAGCTGACTTTCTGGATTTATAGTCTGGTGATAATACCATTCAGCCATTGCCTCCCCTTAAGCTTTCCTTCCCCTTCTGTGTATTTACAAACATAGATGTTAGCTTTGTTTTGGACTTCATTTCTTTATTCTTTACTCTGACTTCACCTATTAACTTACTGTTGCTCTGCTAATGCCACCTGCATCTCCAAGCATTTCCTGAACCTTGAAGCGCTCTGAAAGCTAGTCTTCCAAATAAACCTATTGGACTATAACCTGGTGTTGTGTGGTTTTTAACATTATTGAGCCAGATGGGTTTTTCTGACAGTCAACAACAATTTCGTGGTTATCAGTAAATGCTTAATTTCAGATTTTAAAAATATTAATTCAAAGCCCAACATCTGCTGTGGTGGAACTCAACCCTGGGTCCCCAAAGCATTAGCTGACTTTCTGGATTTATAGTCTGGTGATAATACCATTCAGCCATTGCCTCCCCTTAAGCTTTCCTTCCCCTTCTGTGTATTTACAAACATAGATGTTAGCTTTGTTTTGGACTTCATTTCTTTATTCTTTACTCTGACTTCACCTATTAACTTACTGTTGCTCTGCTAATGCCACCTGCATCTCCAAGCATTTCCTGAACCTTGATATTCTACTCTGCTACTCTCCCTTGGTTCATATACCCCTGTCAAGTTATGTTAAAGCCCTCCCATTAGCACATGTAAAACCACCTGTAGTTCTGAGGAAGGGTCATTGGACCTAAAACACTAATTCTGATTTGTCTGCACATATACTGATAGGCCTGCTGAGATTTTCCAGCAATTTCTGTTTTTGTTTCAGATTTTCATCATCTGTAGTTCTTTTGGATTTTTCACAGAGCTAAGCAGGATTGATTGGAATAAGAGGAGAAAGTGAGGTCTGCAGATGCTGGAGATCAGAGCTGAAAATGTTTTGCTGGAAAAGCGCAGCAGGTCAGGCAGCATCCAGGGAACAGGAGAATCGACATTTCGGGCATAAGCCCTTCTTCAGGAATGAGGAAAGTGTGTCCAGCAGGCTAAGATAAAAGGTAGGGAGGAGGGACTTGGGGGAGGGGCGTCGGAAATGTGATAGGTGGAAAGAGGTCAAGGTGAGGGTGATAGGCGAGACTGGGGTGCGGGGGGAGAGGTGGGGAAGAAGATTGCAGGTTAGGAAGGCGGTGCTGAGTTCGATGGATTTGACTGAGACAAGGTGGGAGGAGGGGAAATGAAATTTTCAGCTCTGATCTCCAGCATCTGCAGACCTCACTTTCTCCTAGCCATAGTGAAGCCACACAGTGTCTAACTCAATGACTCGTCTCTGGTAAATACGAACGTTGTTGATCTCCTCTTGTGTGACAAAACAAATAAGGGAAGGGAAAGAGGGATTGTTAGAAAAGAGTAGCAGTTAGCTTAAGGGGAATCCTAAAGTCTTCGATAGGGATAAATAGCAAAAGAGTGGCTAATGGAGGAGAAGGGACAATTAGAGGTTAAAAGGGAGAGACAGGCTGTATGGCTGATGTATTACATGAATACTTTGCATCTGTCTTTATAAAAGGAGGTTTCTGCCCAGGCCATGATGACAGAAAAGGAAACTCTATCACTAATTGGGTACAAAATTAATCATGAAGAAGTCTTGGATAGACTGTTGGTGCTTAAATTTGATAAGGCATTGGGACTGGATGAGATATATCCAAGGACTTTGAAGGGACTGAGATTAGAAATTAGGCCATGATTGTTCACTCTTCCCTGGACTTGGGGAAAGTGACAAAATGAAATGTGGTGCCTGGAATTGAGTCATTCAAGATGGCATTGGATGATTACTTGGATAGAAATGGTGTGCAAGGATGATGATGCAAATTTTAAGAAATGCAATGGGCACATTGGGCCGATTGGCTTCTTTCTACGCCGTAACAGTTTTTAATTCTTGTTATGAAGGTGTAGGTATACTGTCCCTCTAAGAAAGAGAGGAAACTGGCAAGGATTGAAAGCACAAAGTGTGCTGAACCATTTAAAAATGTAACATTTGGTTGACATAAATAGCTGGTGCTGTGTTGCCATGGTATAAAAAGAAATTCAAATTCGGCCAATCAGTTTAAATTATGCCCTGAGTCCAAAATCCAATCATATTTGAATTTTACTATTTGGGATGACATCAAACCAAAGAAATAATCGGATATTTTGGGGTATAAAGCTGGGCATTTTGAACAGTTAGGGGGAGAACAGTAAAGGGCACTCATAAGTAAAGACTGCCAGCAGAATAGTTTTCTGAAAGGTACCTGTCCACAAAAAATTGTGCAGCAGAAGACCGAAGCCAACCTAGAGAAATCTACAGTGAATGTTTGACATCTGAAGATGACAACTGGGTTTGAAATTGATTTACTGAAAATTTAAGAGGGAGTTTATTGGACCAGTATTGTAGAGTGGGAGGTAAAAGATAGGTTTAAGAGAATGGAGTTGTAAATAGTTGTGGTTTTAATGTTCTCTGTCAGACTTAAAGAATCAAATTCTTAATTTTTACTTTAAATATTGAAATCTGGGATTGTTCTTTGCCTCTTGAAATTTAACAGATTATGGCGCGGGGTAAACTTCTCTGTGTGTTGGGTTTAAATTCGCAGAGGGGTTACCCCATGTCAAAACATTCACAAATTTGCCAATTGTCTCCTCTTCCTTTTTCAGTTCTCTGCTTAGATCCATCTCAGCACAGATTAGGCAAGGCGATAAGTTCTGAACCCATCCCAGCCAAAACCAGAATTGAATCCAGTGCTGGTTATATCAATCTGATTCACACTAGCCATCCAGCCATCAGAGCTAACTAACTACCTATGGAGCATAGATTGCTATGACAAACGTATACCTTTTCATGCATATTGTGGATGAGCATGGTGATAGTTGTGATTCCAATTTTCTTTCCCGTTACATGGTTGGCCATGTAAAATACCTTCCACTCTTACTAAATTTGGAAGAATTTACAAGTTGATACTCAACCTGTTTTTGGTTGTGTTATGAACCCACTTTCCTTGGCCATCAAGTCCTCAAATGGATTGTGAACCCAAAGCATCTGGGGTCTCGATTGTTCTCCTTTTTGCCAGAAGTTTTCCTTACTTGTCTCCTTAACAACCTCAGTTGAGTAAACTATAATGAGCCCTGGTGGCATTGTATTTCCTACTTTTGCACTTGCAGAGCACTGACAATTATAAGCCACAACTTGGTCAGGGTAAACTGGGACAGGCAGAAATGAAAACACCTACACCCAAGAGTATGCAAAGTCTCGTTTGTAGTTCTGCAGGTGGGAACCTCTCACTGAAGTCATTTTCTGGTCATGGTGCCACACCATTATAGATTGTTAAAAATCACACAACACCAGGTTATAGTCCAACAGGTTTAATTGGAAGCACACGAGCTTTCGGAGTGACGCTCCTGATGAAGGAGGGTCGCTCCGAAAGCTTGTGTGCTTCCAATTAAACCTGTTGGACTATAACCTGGTGTTGTGTGATTTTTAACTTTGTACACCCCAGTCCAACACCGGCATCTCCGAATCATTATAGATTGGGTAGTGACATCATCCAAAAAGGCCAAACTTGCACCGTCCTCATCCTTTCCCCACTCACAATTTGGCCATATTCCTAGAAATGGAAATACTTTTACTAATGAGCATAAGCTTGGATGCTGTTATTATGGAAGGGCAATAGAGATGGAATGAGTGAGTGTCAAGTACCAATAAAGGAAAGTACCAGTTTTAACTGCCCCGCTCCCCCCACCCCCAACCGCTACAAGGCGTTGAGAAAATTTGCATATATGATATGTGTATTTTACTGAAGAGGCAATACAAGAGCTCTGCCACCAGTTACATAGGAATCTGTAACATTGGTGATCTATCTGTGTTTATCTTGGTGTAAATATGAGGGACTTCCCCCACCCAATCTTTATAGGACAAACTCTTTCCAGGAAATGAATGGCAAGGCCTGCAATATCATTCAGGAAGCAAAATCATTATTCATTCACTGCATTTATGTTTACATCTGAGAGCCTTCTGGTCAGCCAGAACCATGTAATAACTGCAGTGCACAACCTCTTAATAGACATTACACAAAGCACCTTGTCATGAGCTTTACTCAATGGCAAACATCCTATTTACCTAGGTGGACTGCAATAGATTGCAGATAATTTGAGCGATTCAGCAGCTTCTGCCCATCATCAAAGAAGCAGTGAGATAAAACTATCCAGTTGAATGTGTTTGAATACCTTCACAAAGTTTAGAAGGAATTGACAGGATCAGTAAAGTTTTGTAAACTTCAACATAGAAGCTGTTGGCGAATTTAATTCGGATAACATTGGTTGTTAAGTGGAAAGCAACATTTACATTATCGAAGTGTCAAGCAGCAGCTAACTCCAACAAATTAATTTAAACAGACCTTTTACCTTTCAATGCCGTTATAATCACTGAAGTTTCCTTCATCAACACCATTACCATTGCCCAATAATTCAGCTGGATGTGAAAGCTGTGCTTACTAGAGCAGGTCAGAACTTCTGTATTCTGTGGTGAACTGCTCTCATCTCTTTTAAATAGTCACCAGTCTCTCTACAAAGTATGTCTGGAATGTCTGGACTCTAGCAACTAGACAAAAAGTGGAGAGGAGGTGAGTGGACTCCATAAATAAGATGAGGGGTTTTGGGAAGAAGGGTTGCAATGCAAGGTAGTAAGGGCATGGGAGTTGAGTTGCTGAATGATTGAAGGGGTTGGTGGGGGAATGGAGAGGGTGTTGGGAAAAGAGGCTTTATGTTTGTGAGCTGATGATAGGGTTTTGAAGGTAAGTGGGTAGCATGTGTGTGAGAGAGAGATTGGGAGAAAGGGAAGGTTTTTACAATGTGTGGGCACTGGAAGTGAAAGGGAGATGCTTGACAGAATTCTCTTGTCAAGAGGGAATAGGGGAAGTCAGGCAGAAATCAACATGTGTAAAACTGCTATTATCTAATGTACAGCATACTTTAAACTCCGATTTTCATATTGATATGAACATTGAGCTATGAATGTTACTATGCTGCTTTCGATGTCAATTTTGCTTTGTTGGTATCTGTTAATTTTCAAGTGTTAAACGGGGTCATATTGGAAACTTTCTGGAAACTGTTGGGTTGAATTATGAGGATAGATCATTTAAACTTAGGAATATTCTGTTGAATGGAGAAGATTGAGGGTTAGTCTAATCAAGCTATCTAAAGTTTTGTAAGTATTTGATAGGGTACATATGAACAAGTTAATTCCTCTAGTGGGGTTAGTGAAGTATAATGGGAAATAATAAATTAGATTCCCTACAGTGTGGAAACAGGCCCTTCAGCGCAACAAGTCCACACCAACCCTCCGAAGAGTAACCCACCCAGACCTATTGCCCCCTGACTGATGCACCAAACGCTATAGGCACTTTAGCACAGCCAATTCACCTGACCTGCACATCTTTGGATTGTGGGAGGAAACCAGAGCACCCGGAGGAAACCCACCCAGACACGTGGAGAATGTGCAAGGCTGGAATCGAACCTAGGACCCAGGTGCTGTGAGGCAGCAGTGCTAACCACTGAGCCACTGTGTCACCCCAAGTACTTATTAAAGTAAAAGATAGATCTTTCAGGAACATTTGCACAAAAAACAGCAGAAATCTTGAACTCTATTCCCGAGGACGTTGCCGGTGCTGGGGCAATTGAAAGATTAAACATAGAGGTGGATAATTAAATAAATATATTAAGAAATGTAAATCAACCATCATTTAATGAAATGACAAAGCAACCTTGAAGGATTGAATGACCTGTTCTTTATTTATGCACACCAATATTTATCATTTACGTGACATAAAGAAGAGCTTCTGATAATTTCTCATTGTTTTTTGCAAAACTTTGCTGGACACAAATTGCCAAATATGTTTGCCTGCATTACAAACATAACTTTCAAACATACTTCTACTGACTCTCAAATATATTAGGATGCCCTAATGTTGTCAAAAGTATTGACTAACATCTGTTCTTTCCTTCTTTTGACTGTTCCTGTTATTGCTACTGAAATAGTTTCTTAAAAAATAGGATCTTCTCTATATTCATGGTATCATAGAAACTAGGAGCAGAAGCAGGTCATTTGGCCTGTTGAACCTCCTCCACCATTCATTATGACTCCATGCATTCCAGCAAATTATATCTGACACAGGATTTCTACCAATTAGTATTCCAATGGACCTGCTAACAAACTGACCCAGGAAAATATTGGGTAAATGCCACCAAAGGCTATTGACATAAAAGCAGAGCAATGAACTATATGGTAAATCGCTGTCTTAATGTTGATCCAAGTTTATTTCCAAGTGTCAGACTTAACTAAAGTTCAAAGCATTTTAGATAAAAATAAATACCAGGAATGACAACGGAAATGGCAATTTTGTTCAATTCCAATTAAGCAGCTACTCTGATGTCTTCTTTTAGGACTTGTAGTGCCCAACAATGAAGAGGAATTGGCCTTGTAAAATGGGATTATAACATCTCATTTCATGAAAAAATGATGAACATATGAATGATGGATTTATTAACTAACCACTCTACCTTTTTAGCTGTGACTATTACAAAACAGTAACCAGTATCACAATAACTTTCATAATAATTAAAATTTCCTACCAGTTGAGGTGGTTTGATTTGTGCTTGGGCTGTCATCAGTTGGTGGGCTTTGCGATGCAGGTTCCCCATTTTCGGAAGGAATTGAGTCCGCAGAAGCAGAGGTGTTGATCTGCTGAATTTGAAGATATTGGTCATTCCATTAGCAAGCTCCTCATCATTGTGTTTGCGCATGACCTTAGACATTATGCTTCTTGATCTTTTTAATACTGGTTCTCTTTTCTGTGATGAAACAATACTTATCAGTTAAACTTACAGTTAAAGCGCATCAAAAAGTGACTTGTTTGTGTAAAATCTTCCACATCAACGTATTTACTACAGACACTCAAAGCTGTCTTGTCTCACTGAGATTGCATTGCAATTGATGGCTGGAAGTATTTATAGCTGCACAGATCAGAAAAGTTGTTTTGACTGGAGATGTATTAAATGTGAACATTATGAAATCTTAAATGATCAGAACAATCTGAAACAAAATTGGGTTGAGGCACTTATAGATTTATGAATAAGAAATAGGGATATGGAACTAAGCATCCCATATTGTTGATTGGGCTTTGAAAGAGATAGTATAGATATGATGGGCCAAATAGCCTCCATCTGTATTGTACATTGCGATGGCTAAATGCTTTTACTGCATTAAAATCATTTTAGTAACATGCAGGTTGTTACTGTTCTTGTTCACAGGTATCATAAACAGCCATTTTTTTCAGGTCCTTAAACTAAAGTGAATATCAAGCTGTGGCATAAATTGAATTATTTATCTCTGAGTGATCCTTTCAAGTGGTTTCCATAATCTAAGTTGCAAGTCCTTTGATTTAAATAATAGAGTAAAACTGTAAATAAATTGTTTCTTCAATGGGGTCTTCTGACATGGTTGTACTCTTCCTAAGCCTAGGCCGGTGGTCCACATTCAAGTCTCACATGTGCCGAGAGGTGTGTTGAAACATGTCTGAATAAGTTGATTCAAAATTTTTAAAAAGTGTAATTAATGATGACAATATAAATATAGTGATATGAAGTAAGATCTGAGTCAGGATTTGAGTGTAATTTTCTTCCCCAGACCTCAAAGAATTTGATGATTGTGAGGAAGAGATACATTCCTTTTCCAGCATTGCTTATGGGCCAAGAGAAGCTGGTATCCTCCCTAAAGCCCAACAACCAAAACTATCTTTCATTCCATATGCTAGGACCTCACTCATAAGCACTGACTAACAATACTTCCCAAACAATTAGACTACCCCTCTTTGTGACTGGACCTAATCATGTGATCATGATTTCCTCTTGTAATTAACAACCCTGCTCCATAATCTCTGAATTCCTGGATCCCCATCTCTAACTCAGTTTCTCTGACCTTCTAAAACTGCCTACAACACTTACAAATCTCACTGTAGCAAACTCTACAGCTGAGCAGCACAAAGTTATTACTTCATCGCCAGTGTCTGACAGCATTTTGCATCTACAAGGATCCAAGCCTAAATCAGCTCACTTTCTAGGTGAGGAATTGGTTAAAAAAAAAGTACCTCGTTCAGTCTCATCACAAAATACCTCCCACTACTTGGAATTCTTGCACTAGTTGATATCTAAGTCAAGGTAGTTGACACAGTGGGCTAAATATACCGTAACAACTGTGTGATTCTGTGAATTAATAACAATCCTCAATACATCACAACTTCTCTCGGACAAATTTATTGGTGTATCACAATTTCTACAGAAGCAGCTGATATCATTAAAGAAATTGGCAAGAGCCACACTGGTAGTGATTGCCTACCCCAGCGAAGCTGAGCCAGCCTGTCGGTGCTGCACAGACAAACTTCTGTCGCTCCATCTTTTAAATTATAGTTACATGGAACATTCTAAAGTGAAGTCATTGACAATTTCACACAGAAGTGTGGTAAAATAGTCTTTCAGAGACACCATTTGAATGGCCTATTTTTTGATGGAATGGCAAACAGATTTGGCAAAGGCAAGCAAGTTAGAAAAATATGACTTGACCAGTAAAGCATCAAGGGTAAAAAGTCTAATTTAAAAACTAATTGTTGAATGGTGAAATGGGATTCTAGCTAGAACACAGCAACAGACTGATGAGTAAAAATGAGTAAATAAGACCAATAACATTTCATTATTTCCTAATCTCACCTCACTGCAACACAGAATTCCATTCTCCCACCTGCAGAATAGAAACCAATGGTGATCATATTTAGCATGACAGGTAGGGTAGGTAACCTGGGGATTCCAGCTTACCTCCTGCTCCTCCAGACCTCCACCTTAGACATCAATCACTGACATCTTAGAGAGCACTTCCTGGGCAGTGACCTCACACATCCCAGTTTATGAAACAGGCATCTGATATGTACCAGCAACAGCGCACCACCTCCAGTCTAAGAACTTTGGTATCTGATACATATCAGTGTCACTGCATCATATGGAAACATTTCTGATCCAATTACAGTTCTGCATTTCAATGCTGCACTTTGGAGCACACCAGCGCCTTTCATTGCAATGCAGTTGTCAGGATACATTGGTGTGCGAATTAGACCAGGCTGCACCTCAAGGCTGCTTGCTCATTCTTTTTAGTGCTCACTCACTTTGTGTTTGCTTGGTGCTAACAGCATCTGCATACAGCATTGAAAAATGTAATAACTGAGCATCAGTGATAGGATCGGTCCAAGTCAGCATGGATTCACTAAAGGGAAATTATTCTTGATAAATATTCTGAATTGTTTTGACTAGTAGAGTAGACAAGGATAAATCAGGAGGTGTTGTGTATCTGGACTTTCAAAAGGCTTTTACCAAGGTTCCACACAAGAGATTAGTAAGCAAAATTAAAGCTCATGATATCCAAGGTAATGTATTGATGTGGATAGAGAATTAGTTGGCAGTCAGGAAACAGAGAGTTGGAATAAATGAGTCCTTTTCAGAGTCGGGGCAGTGATGAGTGGGGTACCGCAGGGTTCAATGCTGGGACCCCAGCTGTTAACAATATATTAATGATTTGGAAAAAGGAATTGAATGCAATGTCTCCAAATTTGCAGAGGACACTAGGCTGGGTGGCAGTGTGTGCTGTGAGGAGGATGCTAAGAGGCTGCAGGATGACTTGGACAGGCTGGCTGTGTGGATAAACACTGGGCAAATGCAATATAATGTGGATACATGTGATGTTATCCACTTTGGTGGCAAAGATAGGAAGGCAGATTATTATCTGAATGGTGGCAGTTTAGTAAAAGGTAAGGTGCAATGAGACCTGGGTGTCATGGTGGAACAGTCATTGATGGTTGGCATGCGGGTGCAGCAGACAGTGAGGAAAGCTAATGGTGTGCTGGTTTTCATAGGGAGAAGATTTGAGTAGGGATGTCTTGCTGCAGATATACAGAGCCTTGATGTGACCAAACCTTGAGTATTGTGTGCAGTTTTGGTCTCCTAGTCTGAGGAAGGGCGTTCTTGCTATTGATGGGTTCAGCGAAGGTTCATCGGACTGACTCCGGTGATGGCCAGACTGACATCTGAAGAAAGATTAGATCGATTAGTGACTCGAATTTAGAAGAGTGAGAGGGCATCTCAAAGAAACATATAAAATCCTGATGGGACAGGACAGGCGAAATGTGGGAAGAATGTTCCCGATGTTGGGAAAGTCCAGAACTAGGGGTCACAGTCTAAGAATAAGCCATTCAGGACAGAGATGAGGAAGAATTTCTTCACACAGAGAGTTGTGACCTTGTGCAATTGGCTACCACAGAAAACTGTTGGGGCCAGCTCATTATTTATATTCAAGAGGGAGCTGGATGTGGTCCTTGCAGCTGAAGGGGTCAAGGGGTATGGAGAGAAAGCGGAAGTGGGATAGTGAGATTGCATGATCAGCAATGATCTTACTGAATGGTGATGCAGGCTCAAAGGGCTGAATAGCCTACTCCCGCACTTATTTTCTATGCTTCTATCTCTGCCTTGCCTTTTGACACTTCACCTCCTGAGCCAGAGCTTGAAGGCTCACTGTACTTCTGTCTGCTTGCTGCTTAGTGCAACCACAAAGCCAAGGCAGCTTGTAGTAGTTGTCAGCAGTTATCACTCAAGGAGATGAATATGCTGCCGTATAGCATCATGTTATGTTAAGCTTACACCTACAGCACATGCCAGCAGTGTACACAGCATATACAATGCACTTGCATCAATCAAATGGCCATGTCCTAAAGTCCAAGACTTTAGGACCTTACCTTTTCCTAAATTCCTCAGTCAAGTCAAGAGGGGTTGCCATCAGTCAGGAGATCCTGGTAAAGAGCATCATCTAATTCCAGTCCAGTGGTTTGCACATGATTAGTCAACTGCTTGGGGAGGACACAATTGAGGACTGTTTCGCTACCATGCAGGGAGTAAGCCACGGTCAGTCATCAGGAGCTGCACATAAATTAATCAGTGGTCTATAGTCACTCATTAATCAGGGCATTCTCTCAATGAAACAGTTAGCTTAATGAAAGTCAAAGGGGTTTATCAGGGGACACTGCTTTGTTAGGGAAGTTGGGAATACAATGCCACAGCCAGAGCTTAGGGTGTAATGATGAGAGCTTCAGACAAAATTCCAAGTAGTGTGTGGGAAAGTAAACACTATTCAGGAAGAATAGAGGCTTAGACTATTTTCTAAATGGGGAAAGGCTTTGGAAATCTGAAGCATAAAGGGACTTAGGAGTCCAAGTTCAGGATTCTCTTAAGGTAAACATATAGGTTCATTTAGTATTTAGGAAGGAAAATGCAATGTAAGCATTCATATCAAGACAGCGAAATACAAAAGCAGAGATGTACTGCTTAGGCTGCATAAGGCTCTGATCAGACTGCATTTGGAATATTGTGAACAATTTTGGGCCCCATATCTAAGGAAGGCTGTTTGGCATTAGTGGGGAATCCAGAAGAAGCTTATAAGAATGATCCTGGATGAAAGACTTGTCATATGAAAAACGGGCGAGAACTCTGGATCTATATCCGATGGGGTTTAGATGTGGGGTGAAAGGGATTTCATTGCAATTTACAGAATACTGAGAGGCCTGGATAGAATGGGCATGGATAAGATGTTTCCACTAGTAGGAGAGATTGAAACCTGAAGGCACAAACTCATAGTGAAGGGTATACCCTTTAAGAATCGAGATGAGGAGGAATTTCTTTTATCAGAGGGTGGTGAATCTGTTGAACTCATTTTTGCAGAATGCTGTGGAAGCCAAGTCCTTGAGTGTATTTAAGACAGAAATAGATAAATAGGTTTTTGATTTGCATAGGGATCAAGGATTATGGGGAGATGCCAGGAGAATGGGACTGAGAAACATATCAGCCATGATCAAAAGATAGAGCAGACTCAGTGGCTTAAATGGCCTAAATCTCAACCTATATTTTATAGTCTGATGGGTAAACTAGGGATTGTCAGGCATAAAGACACATGAAGGTGCAGAGGATGCCCTTGCCTGAGCCTTTGTACCAAATGCAATTTGCATTGCTTTCCATGTTCGATCAACTAGTAAATGCACACTGGAAATGGAAAATGGCCACAACCATACCCAGAGTGGCTGGGGTCAGTATTTCTTTACTGTCTGAATGCGTGGGCTCTACTTTAGATTAAATTAGATTAGATTACTTACAGTGTGGAAACAGGCCCTTCGGCCCAACAAGTCCACACCGACCTGCCTAAGTGCAACCCACCCCTCTAATTTTACCCCTTCACCTAACACTACAGCCAATTTAGCATGGCCAATTCACCTAATTATGACAACATGAGGCCATCAAAGGGCAATGAAATTAATTAGGCACTTTTACAGCATAGCTTTAAGTCTTCTGTATTCATAGTGCCCTGCATGTGAAATTCATGCAGTATATAACTGTGTGGGGCACAAATGCTATTCCCATGTAATCTTGGTCATCAGCCAGTTAGGATTGAGTCATCGCTGTGAAGGAGAAGTAACCACAGGGAACCTTAAAAGTAGCACCTGCAGACCACTAAGATAGAGATAATGCAAGATCCCATTGGCAATACAGGGACATAGAACTAATTTCCTCTTACCTTGAGCTTTACCTATTCGTTAAGATAGATGATGTAGGGCTGGGAGGTCAAGGGCTCATGTAGCAATTTCAACCTCCCACTGTTGCTTTGCATACACCAGAATACGGTGAAATGTCAAAGATCCATTTCATGGCCCACCTTGTCTCCATGTCTCACTGTATGAAGGAGTATGATAAGTTGTCACGAGTGAGTGATAAGAATGTTGAGTACTCACATTATTAAGCTGTTCTGTTTCTTATGTTCGGCAGCATCCAGGGAACAGGAGATTCGACATTTAGGGCACAGGCCCTTCTTCATTTCCTGAAGAAGGGCCTGTGCCCGAAACGTCGAATCTCCTGTTCCCTGGATGCTGCCTGACCTGCTGTGCTGTTCCAGCAATAAAGTTTCAACTTTGATCTCCAGCATCTGCAGACCTCACTTTCTCCTTGTTTCTTATGTTCCCCACACAGACTCATTGTAAGCATGATTGATGGATACAGTCATAATGGAGTTATGGCTATGATGTTCCAGCAAGCCTAGGACCAGCAACAACCTCCATTGGATCATAAACATCCTCAAGATGAAGCAATTACCACTGTAGGTCCCCTCAGGATGGAGTGGAAGTACAGGAGGCCGAGAGTCTGTTATCTTCAATGCCATTTCCTCCAAATGTGTGCAGCACAGTGTTGCTGTAGGCTGAGGATATCTCAGCACACTGTCATCGAACTGTGTCATCTGCTGGAGTGGGAACTTCAGTCTGAAGCAGAGTGGCCGTGCTATCTCAGTGACCATCAGAGTAGCATCTGTGCTAAACTTTCATTCAACTGGCTTTTTCCAAGGAGCCTGGAGGAATATATGGGATCTCTCAATCTTTAACCCACAGGTGTATCAAGACTGTTACCAGTGTAATTTATGAAAGATCAAAGCACTTCAGTTGATTTCCCTATGACAAAATCAGTGCTGTAGTTTCAGCAGTAGGCTTTGCTAACAAAGCTGGCACCTCCTAGGTGCAGGACATGACAGACTTTACACACATTTCGTTGAGAAGGTTGTGTCATAATGCAGCTGAACGCATCAACGGAAAAGGGTTCCATTCTATGTTCAAGTCACCTGTGATCATCGGTATCACATACCAACAGTCTGTGTCAGGTACCTTGGCAGCTGCCAGGATGTCTAAATCCTTGAGAACTGTCATGTTCTTGCTGTATTTCAAGGCATGGAATCCTACGAGGATGGTTACAGAAAGACAGGGCTACACTCTGACCACGGCTTATGACTCCATTACAAACCATCTCCGACTGAGTTGGAGCGTAGTTTCAATGTTGCTTGTTCTTCAGCAAACGTCATGGCAGAGCAAATAATAGGCCTGCTGAAGATAAGGTAAAAACAAGGACTGCGGATGCTGGAAACCAGAGTTTAGATTAGAATGGTGCTGGAAAATCACAGCAGGTCAGGCAGCATCTGAGGAGCAGGAAAATCGACGTTTCGGGCAAAAGCCCTTCATCAGGAACATGTTGCATTTGAACATGCTTCAGTATCTAAGGAGTTGTGAATGGTGTTGAACATTGCATGAAAACTTATGGGGGGGGGGGGGGGGGGGGGGTCCCACTTTTGGCCTTGGGATGGGGTGACA
>NC_057711.1:52060971-52067975 GCF_004010195.1 Chiloscyllium plagiosum
CCCCCTCTCATTTATCTCTCCATTCTGCAGGCACCCTGCCTCTATTCCTGATGAAGGGCTTTTGCCCGCAACATCGATTTTCCTGCTCTTTGGATGCTGCCTGACTTGCTGTGCTTTTCCAGCGCCACTCTAATCTAGATCCTGCTGAAGATAAAGTTTTGATACTTAGTTTGGGTTGGGTAAGCCTTGCAGTACACTCCTGATATGTAAATGGAATAGACAATGAGGGGAGGTGATGGACTCTGAAGAGCTGGGAAAGCAGAAACAGACTTCTCAGGAGGAAGATGAGGACATTGAGAAGGCCAAGCATTATCTTCGATAGAACAGCACAGCGTCAGGTACAAAAAACTCAATTAACATTCAGTTCTAGTGAATGTGAGTGGGATTACTGGTTGATTGTTAATTTGTTGGTGCACAAAAGGCAAGCAATCTGCTTTTGTTTGGAGAGGTAAGTACAATAAGACCATACAATTACAGGAGCAGAATTAGGCCATTTAGCCCATCTGGTCTACTCCACCATTTAATCATGGCTGATATGTCTCTCAACCCCATTCTGCTGCCTTCTCCCCATAACCAGAGGTCCTCTGATTAATCAAGAACCAAACTATCTCTGTAATAATTACACTCAGTGTCTTGGCCTTCACAGCCTTCTGCAGCAATGTGTTCCATAGATTCGCCACCCTCTGACTGAAGAATTTCCTCCCACTCTCAGTTCTAAAAGGTCATCACTTCATTCTGTGGCTGTTCCCTCAAGTCTTGATCTCTCTTACTATGGAAATATTTTCTCCACTCCCATTCTACTAGACCTCTCAGTGTTCCATAAGCTTCAGTGAGATCCCCCTCATCCTTCTAAACTCTATCGAGTACAAACCCTGAGTCCTCAACTGGTCCTTATATGTCAAACCCTTCATTCCTGAATTCATTCTGATGGACCTACACTGGGCCCCTCCAATGCCAGTGTAATCTTCTTCAGAATCACAATATTCCATAATGATCTAACCACACCTCATCAATATATTTCTGCTCTTGTATTCTAGTCCTCTTGAAATTAATGAAAATATTTTATTTGACTTTCTAACTGCCAGTTGAACCTGCATGTTAACCTTCAGAGAATCCTGAACTAGAATTCCTAATTCCTTTTGTGTTTCATGTTTTTGAAGCCTTTCGTGTTTAGAAAATAGTCTATAAATCTATTCTTCCTACCAAAGTACAAACCATGCATTTACCTGCATTGTCTTCTCTTTGCCCAATCTCCTAGACTGCCCAAGTCCTTCTGCAACCACCCCATTTTCTCACCAGTACCTGTCCCTCCGCCTACCTTTGTGTCAAACTTAGCAACAATGCCCTCAGTTCCTTCGCTGAGATCAAGGTATAACATGAATAGTTGTAGTTCCAACATTGATTCCTGCAGACATCCACATGGATAGCTGCCATCCTGAAAAAGACCACTCTGTCCCTACTCTCTGCCTTCTGCCAGTCAACTAGTCCTCTATCTGTGCCAGTATCTTGACCCTAACACCATCTTATCTTATTCCTCAGTGTCTTGTGCAGTACCTTGTCAAAGGCCGTCTAGAAATCCAAATAGAGCACATCTACTGGCTGTCCATTTACTAACTTGTTTGTTGCCTCCTCAGAGAAATCTAACAGATTTGCCAGGCCTGATCCCACCTTGATGAAGCTGTGCTTGCTCAGCCCTATTTTCCCTGCATTTCCAAGCACTCTGCAATTTAATCTTTAATAATGGACTCTAAAACCTTGCCAATGATCGAGGTCAGGTTAATCAGCCTATAATCTCCTGAGTTCTGCTTCCCTCCCTTCTTAACCAGCGATGTAAAATTAGTCATTTTCCAGTCCACTTGAACACTCCCTTATTTCAGTGATTCCTGAAAGATCACTCCCAATGTCCCTAATAATCGCCTTTGCTTTAAAACTCTGGGGTATAGTCCATCTGGTCCAGTTGATTTATTAATTTTCAGACCCTCAGCCTACCCTGCTTTTCCTTAGTGATGATTACACTTACCTCTTCTCCCTGACTCTCTTGAAGATCGGATATGCTGCTAGTGTCTTCCACTGTGAAAACTATGTACTGCACCTATTCACTTCCTCCGCCATTTCTTTGTTCCCCATTACTACTTCTCTAGCTTCATTTTCTAACGGTCCAATGCCCACTCTTGCCTCTCTCCTACCTTTTATATATCTAAAAAAAACTCTTACAATCTCCTTTTATATTACTAACGATCTTCATATTTTATCTTCTGCTGTTTTAGTTGTTCTCTTATGATTTTTAAAGTTCTCCAAATTCTTCGGCTTCCCACTAATTTTCACCACATTGTATGTTTTTTCTTTTGGTTTATGCAATCCCTGACTTTTCTTGTCAGCCTTGTCCTCCTTTAAAATGCTTATTCTTCCTTAGGATGAGTTTCTGCTGGCCTCCTAATTTGTCCCAGAAACTCCTGCCATTGCTGTACCATTTTCTCCCATGGAAGGTCCCCTTCCAATCATCTCTGGCCAGCTCCTCCCTCATATCTCCTGTCATTAGCTTTACTCAATTTTAATACCGTTACATCTGATTCAATCTTTTGTCTCTCAAACTGCAGGATGAATTCTATCATATATAGTCACTACACCCTAGTGGCTTTCTTTACCTTAAGTTGGTCTCATTACAAATCATTGTAGAGGGAGGAAGAGAACTTCTTCAAGGAAGGCATCCTTGTAAGAGGATTCGCAGTAGGTTGACATCTGCAGTCCTCACTTTCTCCTCATTACAAATCAGCAAATCCAGAACTGTCTGTTGCCTAATGTGGCCTCTACCACAAACTGCACAAAACAAATCTCCTTGACATTCCACGAATTCCTGTTCTTGGGATCCACTACCACCCTGAATTTTCCAGACCACCTGCAATGTTGAAGTCCCCCATGATTATTGTAATAGTACCTTTCTTACATGCCTTTTCATTCTCCTGATTTATTTTCTTCCTCACATCCTGACTACTGTTATGAGACCTGTACACAATTCCCATCAGGGTCTTTTTTCATCCTTTGCGATTCCTCAACCCTATCCACACAGATTTGATAATAGGGCTTCTCTTTGTTTTTGTTCATTATTACTATTGCTGAATAACTTGAATGCTTTGAACCAATTAATGGCTTTTCTGTATATGATACTCGCATAATGAACAATGTGTAATTGCCGGGATACACTCGTCATTGAAGAAGAACTGGTGCTGATTTTGACAGGGTTGTAAGATAGGATATGGCTAAGATTGTGAAAGCTGAGTATCCCTTGCCTCTTAAATAGTGATAGATATATAATTGTGTTCTTGTATATCAGCTATATTACTCATGCACCCATGTTGGTTTGTATTTGTTCTCCCAGTACATGCCTCATCATGAACAACTCCAGAGCCTCAATGCTTGTCTGGGTGCATGGCTGGGCTTCAGAAATTGCACCATTGTTTGGGTATTCTGGGATGGTGAGAATGTCTGCTGAGGGGGAGTAGGAAATAGGATGAGCAGAGTGCCATAGAGGC
Organism: Chiloscyllium plagiosum; assembly: GCF_004010195.1. NCBI lineage: Eukaryota > Metazoa > Chordata > Chondrichthyes > Orectolobiformes > Hemiscylliidae > Chiloscyllium > Chiloscyllium plagiosum. The sequence goes on from NC_057711.1 coordinate 52,064,502, forward strand.
ATGCTGCATAAGTAATGAGATGAGTTTGGCAAGATAGAATGAGAAACTGCATTAGGTGCAAAGAAAACCCTCCATGAAACAAACCAAAATTGACATTTTGCCAAATTCTGATAAGATTCAGCTTTCTGTGCTATTCTGCTCATAGACCAGTCAAACAAATGAATGTAAAGACAACCAATGCTACAGTATTTTGGAACAAATATTATTCAAGGATCAGAAACAAAATTATCAGAGGGATAGAAACACCTTTCAGCAGCCTGTAGCTGGCTGTTGAATGGCTTGTTATCTGCCTGGTTCCGAAATGAAGGGCATAACAGGTCAGATCAAAAGATTTTTGAAAATAGTGGGAGGGTAACCTAAAAGGGCTAGGAACTGATGATGCAGGATTGAAAATGGTATGAATATCCAGTGGAGACAGTATGATAAGAGTTAGCATCAGGCTTGACGCCAAGACCTTAACATTTAATAATTTGCAGATTACTTAATAGAATCCCCACAGCGTGGAAACAGGCCATTTGGCCCTACAAGTCCACACTGGCTCTCCGAAGAGTAACACATCCAGACCCATTCCCCTACCCTATTACTCAACATTTACCCCTGACTAATGCACTTTTCCTATACATTCCTGAACATGCTGGCCAATTCACCTAATCTGCACATCTTTGGACTGTGGGAGGAAATCAGAGCACCAGGAGGAAACCCACACAGACACTGGGAGAATGTGCAAACTCCACATAGACAGTTGCCCAAGGCTGGAATCGAACCTAGGTCCCTGGTGCTGTGAGGTAGCTGTGCTAGCCACTGTGCCACCCTCATGATGATTCTATGATTCTATGATGATGATATGATTTCATGATATGATTCTATGTGATATGATTCATGCATTGAGCAGATTAGGCAAGGACAATTAAATCCCTCAACACAAGACTTGAGGGGAGATTCATGAGGTATTCAGATGCCTATAGATACTGGTATCAGTTCTGTGATGGGTTATTAGGGAGGACTCACTTGTTTTGCAAGTTGCTTTTAAGTGAATTTAAAATGCAAAGCAAATGGTGGATGAGATAATGGTCAAGGTGGCTGTGTTATCTGTGATGGCGTTAGGTTTGTTGTGTGTTGTTGGAGCTAGATTAATGCAGGCAAGTGGAAATTATTTCAATAGTATTCCTCACTTGAGTCTTATGAATGGCAGAATAATTGGCAATGTCAAAAGATCTGTTATTCACTATATAATTATCAACCTCTGACATGCTTTGTAGCCACACTAATTATGAACTATTCCACTTAAGCTTCTGCTCAATGACAACCTCCAGGATTTAATAGTGGGGCATTGAGTGAGGGTGTAGCAACCTCCTGGCTGATAAACACAGACAGATTGCTAACTTGGCCAAACAGCAAGGGATGCTGCATACGTTGGCCAAGTTAAACTTGGAAATCACAAAACTCACAAACCAGATGCAGCGCAAACACAATAGCTAGGTGCTAATGATATTTGCATAATGTAATAGGGCACAGTTATCCTGCACAGACATACCCCCAACAATTTATCCTCTAAACAAACAAAGGCCCAAACACAAAGAAACTAATGGTAGCATGCTATCCAAATGATTGCCTCTGTTTCAAACTATTAAATATATCTCCCTGAGTGACCAGAACTATAGAAAGTTCCAGAAAACCATCTAAAATGTATAAATACAGGGTTCACTTTCAGACCTCTCTCTTGGACCTGATTAGAATCATCTGAGGCTTTCTGAGCAGACCAACATGGTGAGCGGCAGAGACCAGCTGAACATCCAGGGAGAGAAAGAGAGAGAGAGATAGAGAGAGAGAGAGAGAGAGAGGGGGAAGGAAGCAACTTCACAGATCCAGAGAGAGAGAGAGAGAGAGGGGGGAAGGAAGCAGCTTCGCAGATCCAGAGAGAGAGAGAGAGAGACACAGAGAGCGCCTGTGCAAATCTGCACAAGACTCAGGAAATATTGTAACCTTGAGGGACCAAATAGGTTTAGAGGTAAAGTATGTTTAGTAGTAAAGGTTATTGTAACTTTGTTCCTAATAAAGTTGGGACTATTTTGCATTGGCACAGGCTTGAGTTTGTATTGATTCGATTGCTTCAGTATTGTGGGATATCTGGGCAAATTCATTCATAACTTTTTGGTCAGAGTTGTCTAAATTGTTTTAAGGAGAGACTAACAATAATGGCAATTGCATTAGACATCAAGGGAAATATTTAAATTTACCGTTATTGGAGGTAGTCATTGCCTAGCAATTACATAGCATGAATGTTATTTGCCATTGATCAGCCCAAGCCTTAATGCTGCCCAGGTCTTATTGCATGCAAATATGGACTGCTTCACAATCTGAGGAGTCGTAAATAATTATGAACATGGCAATCATCAGCAAACATTGTCACTTATATGTGAAAGAAGCACAAAGTTTACTGATAAAACAGCCTGGGACTGGGATTCTACATTTAGGAAATCTTACAGTGAGGTTCTTAGGATTAGATGCGTAGTATCCAACAGCATGATCATTTCGCTTTGTGCGAGATATGAATCCAACCAGTAGAGAGTTCACCCCCGATTCTCATTGACTCCAGTTTTGCTCAGGCTCCTTGATATTGCACTTAATACTGCTTTAATGTCAAGGATCTCAAATCTCACCTTACCTCTGAAATTCAACTCTTTTGTCCATGAATGGACAAAGGCTGGACATCAGCAAACAGATTATTGGTGTGGTAAGTTCCACTTTGTCAGTAACACCTTCTAATATTTTGTTGCTAATTGACAGTAGAATGACAGGATGGTAATTGGCAGTATTGGATTTGTCCTTTTTTTTGTGCAATCATAGAGAGTCATAGAGGTTTTCCAACATGGAAAGAGGCCCTTTGGCCCACAGTGTCCATGTTGGACATTAAACATCCAACTATTCTAATCCCATTTTCCAGCAGTAGGCCTGTAGCCTTTTAAGCAATTGCATTTCAAGTGCTCATCTAAATAGTTCTTAAACATCTTGAGGGTTCCTGCTTCTACCACACTTTTAGGCAAAGATTTTCAGATGCCCACAACTCTCCAGGTGAAAAAAATGTTTCTCAACTCCCTTCTAAACTCAAAAAGCTCAGCAGATCTGGAGGGATTTGTGGAGAGAAATCATATTATGTTTCGGGTCAAGTGACCCTTCCTCAGAGTCGTTCTGATGAAGAGAAAGTGAGGTCTGCAGATGCTGGAGATCAGAGCTGGAAATGTGTTGCTGGAAAAGCGCAGCAGGTCAGGCAGCATCCAGGGAACAGGAGAATCGACGTTTCGGGCATAAGCCCTTCTTCAGGAATGAGGAAAGTTTGTCCAGCAGGCTAAGATAAAAGGTAGGGAGGAGGGACTTGGGGGAGGGGCGTCGGAAATGTGATAGGTGGAAAGAGGTCAAGGTGAGGGTGAAAGGTCAGACTGGGGTGGGGGCGGAGAGGGCGGGAAGAAGATTGCA
>NC_057711.1:52068885-52123956 GCF_004010195.1 Chiloscyllium plagiosum
GAAACGTCGATTCTCCTGTTCCCTGGATGCTGCCTGACCTGCTGCGCTTTTCCAGCAACACATTTCCAGCTCGTTCTGATGAAGGCCACTTGACCTGAAATGTTATCTAATTTTTCTCCACAGATGCTGCCAAACTTACTTTGCTTCTCCAGCAATTTCTGTTTTTGTTTCTGATTTACAGTATCCGCCGTTCTTTCAGTTTTTAGTCCCTCTAAACTACTTGGTTCTTAAAACTATAGCCTAGGTTATTGATGCTTCTACTAATGGGAAATGTTCTAACTACGCTGCCTATGCAACTCAGAACTTTATACTTTGTAATCAGATCCCCTCTCAGCCTTCTCTGTTCTAAGGAAAATAAGCCCAGTATCTCTCATAGATGAATCACTCCATTCCAGGCAACATCCTGGTGAATCTTCTCTGCACCTCTTTCAGTGCAATCATATCCTTCCTATACTGTGGTGAACAAAACTGCACACTGGACTCCAGCTGTGACCTCCTTGTTCTTGAATTCAATGCCTTGACTAATGAAGGCACATATCCCATGTACCTTCTTAACTACCTTATCCACCTGGAGGCTCATATCCAGCACTTTCTCACATTATCAGGTTACCAGCCTGATTATCACTTCACGGAAAAGAGTTTGAAATTCTTCAGATAAGATAAAGGGAAATCTTCAGCAGCCTGATCTAGCATACACTTCAATAAAAAATGTAGAAAGGCAAATTTTCAGGAGCAGCACCAGTCATAACTAAGAATGACTCACAGCTATTTGTTATGGTGGGCATTTAAACAACACTGGAGGAAGCAGAAGCTCCACCAATATCCCTTGAAATGTCAATAGCTCTTCACCAACAACAAGGCTCAAAACACCACCTATCTGGAAGGAAGTAGCCAGATGTTATTGATGTTCAACACCATCCTAGACTGGCACACCATGTATGCTAATGAGTTGGCCAGTGTGCTTAGTTCCACCAAATATTACTGCAACACCAGCATCCACCTGACGTGAAAAATTGCCCAGGTATGTCCTGTACACAACAACCATGACAATTCCAACTCAGCCAATTGCTGCCCAAACAATCTACCCTCAATCATCAGTAAAGCGATAGAAGGCATCATCAACACTGCTATCAAGCATCATCTACTCAGCAATAACCTGCTCAGCAATGCTCAGTTTGGGTTCCACCAAAGCCACTCATTGTAGCCTTGGTTCAAACGTAGACAAAAGAGCTAATTTACAGATATGTGGTAAGAGTGACTGTTGCATTTGATCAGGTATGGTATCAAGAAACCCTAGGAAAACTGGAGTCAATGTAATCAGCGGAAAACAAGTTAGAATCATATGTGGGACAAAGGAAGGTCATTATGATTGTTGGAGGTCAGTCATCTCAGTGCCAGGACATCTCTGCAGGAATTCCTCATAATTGTGTTCTAGGCCCAACCATCTACAGCCACTTAAACACCATTTGCAACTCTTTAGACACTGAAGTAGTACATGTTCAGATGCAGCAAGACCTGGACAACATCCGGACTTGGAATGGCAAGTAGCAAGTAATGTACACACAACTCAAGTGCCAGGCAATTACCAGCTGCCTAAAGAGAGATTGTAACCATTGTCCTTTGATATTCAATGACATTGGCATCACTGATTCTCCCCACTATCAACATCCTGGAAATTACCATTGACTACGTATCAAACTTGACCAGCCATGCTGTGGTTGCAAGAGGTCAGAGGCTACAATCTTGCAGCAAGAAACTGACTTCTTGAGTCTACAAAGCCTGTCTCAATCTACAAGGTATTTTATGAGTTTTGAGAAGATTTGTAACTCAAGTTGAGGTTCTGGATGTTCAGCAAGCAAACTTACAAGGAATATGTTAAGAGTGTTATGGAATATTCCCCACCTACCTGGATGAGTGAGTGCAGTTTCAACAACACTCAGGAAGCTTGACACAATCCAAGACAAAGCAGTCCGTTTGATTGATACCCCATTCAACATTCACTCCTTCCACCACTGACACATAGTGGCAACAGTGCGTACCAGTGTGTACAAGATGCTCTCTAATGATTTACCAAGACATCTCAATTACTTTCCTCAACATGACCTCTACCACCTCAGTTAAAATGAACAAATCCGGGGAATACAACCACCTCCTAGCTCCCCTCAAAGCCACATACCATCCTGATTTGGAACTACATTAGCTGAAAATATGTTGCTGGAAAAGCGCAGCAGGTCAGGCAGCATCCAAGGAGCAGGAGAATCGACGTTTCGGGCATGAGCCCTTCTTCAGGAATGAGGAGCACACACTTTCCTCATTCCTGATGAAGGACTCATGCCTGAAACGTCTATTCTCCTGCTCTTTGGATGCTGCCTAACCTGCTGCGCTTTTCCCGCAACACATTTTCAGCTCTGATCTCCAGCATCTGCAGTCCTCACTTTCTCCTTGGAACTACATTACCATTGCTTCACTGTCACTGAACCCAAATCCTGAAGCATCTCCTCTTTTATGCTCTGGGTTAGTACCACATGGGCCACAGTGGTTCAAGAACACAGGTTAGCACAAACTATTCAAAGGCTTTTAGGAATTAGCAATAAATTCTGGCCTAGTCAATGCTGTCTATATCCCATGAATGAGCAAAAAGGTCAGCACACTTTTACAAATGTGGAAGTGCTGTTGTTAGACTGGGGTGGATTAATTACTGCTCCTCAGATGCTGCCTGAACTGCTGTGCTTTTCCAGATCCACTCTAATCTAGACTCTGGTTTCCAGCATCTGCAGTAAGTTAAAAATCATACAACACCAGGATATATTCCAACAGGTTCATTTGGAAGTACAAGCTTTCAGAACACTGCTCCTTCATCAGGTAGCTAGTGGGGCAGGATCAGAAGATAAAAAATTTATCGTAAAAGATCAAAGTGTCATACAATTGATGCAATGTATTAACCAAACCTAGGTTGCTGTTAAGTCTTCAATCACTTAGAATGGGTTGCAGCTTTTGATTTATTAATATGTAAATTATAGAACTTCTTTCAAGCCACATTCCTGAGATAATTTAAGGTTTGAAGAAGGATATCTCAGCTCAGACAAGGCATTAAAGGTGTGAGGTTATTCTAACTCTATTCCAACCTTGAGTCAGACAGGTTCAAATTCCAAAGTAGGAATTCCCGTGCTGAATTTGTTTGCTCATTCATTCTTAATTTATGTCAAAATTTCTGAGGCATTAGATAGAAATTGCTTCGACTGGTGCTTGAGTCAGTGGTTAAAGAGGACAAATTTAAAATAATTTATTTTTTTAAAAAAAGCATAGAAATAAGGGAAAATATTTTGGTATAGTTATGTGATATGATCTGGAATATACTGGAAGTAAATTCAATAGTAACTTCTAAAAGAAAATTTAGGTTATGTTTGAGAAAAAAATTTCGAGAAATGGGAGAATGGGACAAACTTCATAACTCTTTTAAAGAGTTTAGAGGGATGTGATGGAGTTGAATGGCCAGCTCATGTGTTGTAAGATTCCATACTTCAATGGTGGACTGCTGAATAACGTCCAAGCTCATAAGATAGATGATAATATATTAAAAATTGATTGGTGAGTGAATGATTTTTAGACAACAATGAGGAGTAAGGGATTTGTTGGCTGACAGTTAACAGCGACAAAGTTCAACATTGACGATGCTGTTGGAAAATCTTTTGAATAAAATGGAAGATAAATTGTTTCCAAATTGCCCTAATTTGTGGATGGCACAAAATTTAGAGAATACTTGGAGTAGGGCTAAACAAATATTGTTAGTATGCCCACCTTCAATAAATTTTGTAAGTATTGTGAGAAGATAATATTTGGCCCAGAAAAGTTTGTTGTAGTCAATGTGTTACTTAAGGTTACAGAACAGGAGTGAGATCCTGATGCTATAATGGATTGGTGGTTGGTCTGACTGGCCTCTTTCTGTGCCGTGATTTTTCTAGAGTTTTGTGGTTTCTAGGCATCAAAGCATAATGTTCCTAAACTATTTTCAAAGGAATTTGAAAACTGTGGCACTGGAACAGCACAGCAGGTCAGGCAGCATTCAAGGTGCAGGAGAATTGACATTTCGGGCATAAGCCCTTCATCAAAAATGATAGGAATGAAAGTCAATTCTCCTGCTCCTTGGATGCTGCCTGACCTGCTGCACTTTTTCAGCGCCATGCTTTTCAACTCTGATCTCCAGCATCTGCAATCCTCACTTTCTCCTATTTTCAAAGGAAACATGGTAGTTATACTTTGAAACATCCATATCATTTCTATTGAGGAAACAACGTATTGCAGGTGGAAAAAAATCACTACCTGCATAAACTCTCGGAATATTAGATTTAAGCATATTGTACCCAAAATGACATTTATTACAATTGAATGTGAAACATTGCCGTCTTTATCTTCCATCAGAGCTTGAAATTCTGACACAGCACATGTTTGTGTAACTTTTTGGGTTTTGCCCAATAGTTTTGCATGGCATTTGACTTCATCAGTGTTGAGAACTTTGACTAATAAAGAAGCTTTAGACACATCTGGCCCTGACCTCTACACAGAACACAGCTGGCTACACAGTGCCCTTTGGCATAGTAACATCTGATGGAGCTGCGAGCAATTGATAGTGTTTGCTTTTCACTCCTTCCACGATTATTCTAATTGGTTAAAATTAACCTCTCAATACAATGTTCATGGTTTTTCCTATGTTGCTGACATTGGACTTTTAATTTGTGTTTCATACCCTCTTAGCAGATAACAAATATGCAGTCAGCAAAAAGTAAATCATGTACAATAATCAAAATACATTCACTCTATTTTTATTTTGACAGTTTACAAGTAAGTGCATAGAAAGTTAAAACACACTGTACACTGTGCATATATGCTTAGCAATAGGATCTGTTACTCATGCTCAATTTACTAATCAAAAATGGAAATGGCTACTTCTAGATCTCCAACTGGCCATACATGGCTGGTGACTAATATATTGGACAATACTGCTGTAAAAAGTATCTTTGCACAATTAACATCATAGAAACGAACAGTATAGCTCACATATTGTCTGTCTTACTCCTGTTTACAGATCTTTTCAGTAGAAATTTTATTTTCTCATTCCTCAGGAAGCTATAATGTACCTGGGATTGCACTAGAGATGTCAGATTTGGAAATTCATCCTTGGCCTCCTCTACAATGCCCAATGCAGCCCGTTGGATGACAGTAGCTGTAAGAGAGATAGAGTAGAACAGAAACCAGAAGTATTAGCTCAAGCAGATCAAAATAAGAATTTATATAAGTGATCAAGACTTGAACCAAAACAGTTTTTTAAATAGTCTTTTAAACCTCTCCCAAATTAAAACATGAACAAATATGGCAGCATGAAACATACATGATATACATGACAAATTTAAGGCTTCTAAACAGGTATTAAACATTATGGAGATGAATTAAAGAAGTCAGAAGTACAAGCATTGAAGGAAAATTGCAATTTGAATAGATTAATAACTCAGTTTGCCCTTTAACCAGAATTAATTCAGGAACCGCTTTCATACCTTATCGCTTTTCAGATGGTAAGGGATCTGCTGTATAACTTCAGTTTTTTCTCAATGATAAGAGGTCTTTGCATTTATGCCATCATTAAGATTGAAGTATTAAATTTAGACATGGGATGCTTTCCATTTCAGCTCTCCCAAGTAAAATATTAAGAAGTTAAATGCAGAATAAATTTCCTTCAAGAGTTTCTCAACTTGATTCTTAACTGCATTATTCCCAATTTCCAATGAGTCATTTTGTGAAATGGATAAACTAAGAGAACATTTTTCATGCTTTGGACTCCTGTCCACAAAGAACTGAGGTGAGAATATCAAATTGATTTCACATTGGTCACCCTGAGAAGAAAAGTTCATTCTGAGTGACAGAATTAATCTGCACTTGGGGAGACCGGGATTAATCAAGAATAGTCTGCATAGTTGCTTAAGGGGAGGTCATGTTTAACCAACTTGATTTAATTTTTGAAAGAGATAACCAGGTGCGTCGGTGAGAGCAATGCATTCAACATAGTCTACTTAGACTTCACTAAGACTTTTCATAAGGTCCCACATGATAATTGAATAGTGAAGGTAAGAGCCTGTGGAAACCAAGGAAATCTGACAAATTGCAACCAGAATCAGCTGACTGACAGAAGCAGAGGGTGATGGCTGAGGGTGTGAATGTGATTGGAAACCTGTGTCCAATGAGGTTTCACAGGGATGAGTGTTGGGCCTTTGCTGTTTGCTGTATTTTTAAACAAGTTAGACTTGAATGTAGGAGGGTTGATCAGGAGGTTGACAGAATAGATCGAGTGAATCTTTAGAACAATATAAAGGAAGTAGGACTATACTTAAGAGGGAAATCAGAAGGGCAAAAAGAGGACATGAGATAGCTTTGGCAAATAGAATTAAGGAGAATCCAAAGGGTTTTTACAAATATATTAAGGACAAAAGGGTAACTAGGGAGGGAATAGGGCCCCTCAAAGATCAGCAAGGCAGCCTTTGTGTGGAGCCACAGAAAATGGAGGAGATACAAAATGAGTATTTTGCATCAGTATTTACTGTGTAAAAGAATATGGAAGATATAGACTGTAGGGAAATAGATGGTGACATCTTGCAAAATGTCCATATTACATAGGACGAAGTGCTGGATGTCTTGAAATGGGTAAAGGTAGATAAATCCCCAGGACCTGATCAGGTGTACCCGAGAACTCTGTGGGAAGCTAGAGAAGTGATTGCTGGGCCCCTTGCTGAGATATTTTTATCATTGATAGTCACAGGTGAGGTGCCGGAAGACTGGAGGTTGGCTAACGTGATGCCACTGTTTAAGAAGGGTGGTAAGGACAAGCCAGGGAACTATAGACCAGTGAGCCTGACGTCGGTGGTGGGCAAGTTGTTGGAGGGAATCCTGGGAGAACTAGCCATTTGGATACAGAACTGGCTCAAAGGTAGAAGACAGAGGGTGGTGGTGGAGGGCTGTTTTTCAGACTCGAGGCCTGTGACCAGTGGAGTGCCACAAGGATTGGTGCTGGGTCCTCTACTTTTTGTCATTTACATAAATGATTTTGATGTGAGCATAAGAGGTACAGTTAGTAAGTTTGCAGATGACACCAAAATTGGAGATGCAGTAGACAGAGAAGAGAGTTACCTCAGTTTACAACAGGATCTTGACCAGATGGGCCATTGGGTTGAGAAGTGGCAGATGGAGTTTAATTCAGATAAATGTGAGGTGCTCCATTTTGGGAAAGCAAATCTTAGCAGGACTTATACACTTAATGGTAAGGTCCTTGGGAGTATTGCTGAACAAAGAGACCTTGGAGTGCAGGTTCATAGCTCCTTGAAAGTGGAGTCGCAGGTAGATAGGATAGTGAAGAAGGCGTTTCGGTATGATTTCTTTTATTGGTCAGAGTATTGCGTATAGGAGTTGGGAAGTCATGTTGCGGCTGTACAGGACATTGATTAGGCCACTGTTGGAATATTGCATACAGTTCTGGTCTCCTTCCTATCGGAAAGATGTTGTGAAACTTGAAAAGGTTCAGAAAAGATTTACAAGGATGTTGCCAGGGTTGGAGGATTTGAGCTATAGGGAGTGGCTGAACAGGCTTGGGCTGTTTTCCCTGGAGCATCAGAGGCTGAGGGGTGACCTTATAGAGGTTTACAAAATTATGAGGGGCATAGATAGGGTAAATAGGCAAAATGTTTTCCCTGGGGTCAGGGAGTCCAGAGGGCATAGGTTTAGGGTGAGAGGGGAAAGATATGAGAGAGACGTAAGGGGCAACGTTTTCATGCAGAAGGTGGTACATGTACAGAGGAACTGGTGGAAGCTGGTACAATTACAACATTTAAGAGGCAGTTGGATGGGTATATGAATAGGAAGGGTTTGGAGGGATATGGGCCAGGTGCTGTCAGGTGGGACTAGATTGGGTTGAGATATCTGGTTGGCATGGACGGCTTGGACCGAAGGGTCTGTTTCCATGCTGTACATCTCTATGACTCTATTGTTGGGGTGGTAACTAGTGAGGAGGGATAGCCTTAGATTTTTGGGGGGCTATAGACAGGTCGGTCCGATGGGCTGATCAGTGGCAAATGGAATCCAGATGAATGTAAGGTGATGCACTTAGTCAGGACAAACAAGGCAAGGGAATACATGATGATTGGTCAGACTCTGGAAAGCACTGAGGATCAGAGAGATTTTGGTGTGCATGTTCACCAGTACCTTAAAGTAGCACGACAGATAAATAATGTAGCTAAGAAGACATATGGTATATTTGCCTTTTATTACTTGTGGCATAGACTTTAAGAAGTTGATGGATCTGTATACAATGTTCCTTAGGCCACAGCTTAAGTATTATGTGCAGTTTTGGAATCTGACATTCAAGAATTATAGGAGGGATGTGATAGCACTGGAGAGGGTGCAAAGGACATTTGCGAGGATATACTCTGGGTTGGAGAGTTTTAGTTATGAGGAAAAATCGAATAGACTTGGGTTGTTTTCCTTGGTGCAGGGAAGACTGAGGTGAGAAATGGTTGAGATGAATAAAAGTATATGGGGCATTCGAGAATAACATTTTACCCTGTGGTGAGGGGAGTCAATGACCAGGGCTATAGATTTAAGGTTAGGGGCAGAAGGTTTAGAGGGGATAGCAGGAATATTTTTTCACCAAGTGGATGGTGGGAATCAGAAATTCACTGCTTTTCAGGATAGTGGAGGCAGAAACCCTCATAACATTTAAGAACAGATCAGCCGTGATCCAATGAAAGGTGGAGCAAGCTCAAGAAACCAAAGAGCCTACTCCTATTCCTATTTCTTGTGGTCTCATGGTCTTAAGTATTTGGATGACAACTTACAATGGCAAGGCATACAAGGCTATGGGCCAAATGCTGGCAAATGGAATTAGAATAGTTAGGTGGTTGTTTTTATGTGGCGCTAACGCAGTGGACCAAATGGCCTTTTTCTTTGTTGTTGACTTCTTTCATTCTATAACCAAATGTTAATCTGAGCTAAGAGAAACCTTAGAGTGAAACGCAAGAACCCAACTCCACTGCACCAGCATGTTTATAATATGAGTTTATCAACAAGTCATTTGTTCTCACTTAACTTACCATGCCCTGAAAACTTAGAGAGAAGCTCACCACATAGCCACCCTATTGGTCTTGTGAACATGCTAGTGTCAATTCCAGTGGGCCTTCCCAGAAGATGAGCACGTTATTACAATAAAATGGTCAGTGGGTGTTTCTTAGGAAAGACTCTTAAAAATGGTGACAATGCAGCCCGAGGGAGTCTTGTGACTGAGCCACTCCTCAGTGCAGCAGTAGGTAATAATATCAACCCATTGTGATGCAGCAGTAGCTGTCTGAAAGTTATATATGATGGATATTACAGTAACTTGACATTTTTCACATACATGTCATTAAATATCCACTTGGCTTAGTATGTTCTACTCTTTTCTTTCAGTCGAAAAGTTGACTGTTCATCTTTTACAGCTAGAAATTGATCACATGATCCTGTGCAGTCCTGAGGGAGTGGCACATAGATTACTCCTTAGGTAAGATGTAAAGATGAGTTCCACCTCACTTCTCCAGTGAAATCCTCATTGTGGTAATAAGATTATGATTGCTTTCACTCAAATGTACTTCACTCAAATGTATCCTTTTCTTTACTTATTCATGGGATGTGTGCAATGCTAGTGAGATTGTCATTCATTGCCCATCCTTAAATTGCCCTTTAGAAGATGACGATGAGCTGCAGTTAATGTGTGTGCTGTATTTGTACCTTGCATTTTATGTGCTATACAGAAGTGAAGAAGAACCTATTTTCATCTGTGGGGAAATCAATTCAGAAATTTAAAAGATCAGCATAATTCAGTATGGGAAAATATGCAGAATTTGTTCATGTTACATCTGTTAGCCCCTAACATTAAAACAGCATTTGATCATGTGTGGTATCAAGGAGTCATAACAAAACTGAAAACCAGGGAAATCTCTCTGTATTTGGAGACATATCTCACACAAAAGAAAATGACTGTGTTTGATAGAGGTAATTAATAACCTCACTCCCAGGACATTGTTGCAGGTATATATTTTTAAACAATTTATCAGATATATTATGACATTTTTGGTGCAAATGGGACTTGAACCCAGTCCTTCTAGCTCTGAGGCAGGGACACAAGCAATGTGCCATAACAGCTCTAAGCAGCAGAGTGGTCTAGGCCCAACCATCTTCAGCTGCTTCATTGATGACCTTGGCGATGTACAATGGTGATTGTACAATGTTCAGCATTGTTTGTGACTCCTCTTGTACTGAAGCAGTCCATAACCAAATGCAGCAAGACCTGGATAATATCTGCACTAATTAGGAGCAAGTAATATTCAATCCTGAGACACTACATGTGTATTGTGTCCCCCACACCCATCTTGTCTAACCAAAAAAAAGGACTCTCATGTGTTACTAAGGTGTGGGCGGCACGGTGGCACAGTGGTTAGCACTGCTGCCTCACAGCGCCAGAGACCCGGGTTCAATTCCCGCCTCAGGCGACTGACTGTGTGGAGTTTGCACGTTCTCCCTGTGTCTGCGTGGGTTTCCTCCGGGTGCTCCGGTTTCCTCCCACAGTCCAAAGATGTGCAGGTCAGGTGAATCGGTCATGATAAATTGCCCGTAGTGTTAGGTAAGGGGTACATGTAGGCGTATGGGTGGGTTGCGCTTCAGCGGGTCGGTGTGGACTTGTTGGGCCGAAGGGCCTGTTTCCACACTGTAAGTAATCTAAGGCGTTTCAATTAATATTTCTTGTGTATCGTGTGATTGATTAGAAGTTTGCTATTCGTTGGTAAGTTGAACTATTAGAAATTATTTAACTCATAACTGTGTATAAATTAATTAAATATGTAGAGATAGCTGGATGGGTGATGTGCTATAGCTGTATGATCTGAGCTTCAAACACTGCAGCACAATTCGGGAGGGGGAGAGTTACCTGGACACTTTGTTTCAGGAGTCAGTCACACCCGGTTGATTAAGTAATTCAAATTCAGTTGGTGATCAGGAACAACAGGGTGTGACTGTAAGTGAGGCAGGTAGGGGGATTCTGAGTTCAGGAGTGGAGGAGCTTCAGTCCTTGACTTTATCCAACAGGTATGAGATTCTTGCTCCCTGTACAGATGAGGGAAAGGCCTGTGGATAAGATGAGCCAATTAACCACGGCACCATGGTGCAGAAGGCCATTCAAGAGGGGGGAGCAAAAAGACACATAATTGTTACGGGGATTCTATCATTAGGGGGACAGATAGTATCCTTCGTGAGCCAGATTGGGAGTCCCTCATGGTGTGTTGCCCACCCAGTGCCAGTGTACAGAACACCTCTGACCGGCATGAAAGGATATTGGAGTGGGAGGGAGAAGATCCAATTGTTGTGGTCCATGTTGGCACTAACGACATAGGTAGGGCTAGGAGGGAGGACCTGTTTGGGGAGTATCGAGCATGAGAAAGGAAATTGAAGAACTGGTCCTTGAGGATCAGAATCTCTGGATTACTGCCTGAGCCACATGCTAATTGGCATGGGGATAAGAAAATTAAGGAAGTAAACACATGGCTAAGAGACTGGTGTGGGAAAGAGGGATTCCCTTTCATGGGACATTGACATCAGTTTTGGAACCGGGGGATCTGTACCGATGGAATGATCTCCACCTGAACTGATCTGGAACCAGTGTTCTGGTGAAAAGGATAAATAGGGTGATCACTAGGACTTTAAACTTGTGAGTCGGGGGAAGGAAAGGGAAAGCAACAGGGAGTATAGAGTCAAGGAGAAAGGTGAGCAGCAGATTAGCATGTGTGCAGGTTTTAAGTTCAAGCAGACCAGGAATGAAGCAAAAAGGAAGTATAACTTAGAACATATTACTAAAGATGTTGGAAATCATGAGGATAAGAAAATTAGCATTAAGGTGCTTTACCTGAATGCTCCTAGTGTTCGTAACAAAGTAGATGAATTAATGGCACAAATCATCATGAATGATTATGATGTCGTAGGCATCACAAAGATATGGTTGCAGGGGGTTCAGGACAGGCAGTTAAACATCCAAGGATTTACAACTTATCAAAATGACAGGGAGGTGGCCAGAGGGGATGGGGTTACCTTGTTAGTTAAGAATAAAATTAAATCTATGACACTGAATGACACAGGATCAGATGACGTGGAGTCTGTTTGGGTGGAGTTGAGGAACCACAAAGGCAATAAAACCGTAATGGGAGTTATGTACAGACCTCCCAGCAGTGGTCAGGACCAGGGGCACAAGATGTACCAGGAAATAGATAGTGCATGTTAGAAAGGCAAGGTCACGGTGATCATAGGGGACTTCAATATGCAAATGGGTTGGTGAATTAGACAGCCATGGCTGACAAAGGAAATCAGAAAATACATCAAAGAAAAAGAGAGAGCCTATAAAGTGGCCAAGAGCAGTGGGAAATCAGAAGATTGGGAAGACTACAAAAACAAACAGGATAAAAAAGAGAGAATAAGGAAGGAGAGGATCAAATATAAAGGTAAGCTAGCCAGTAATATTAGAAATGATAATGAAAGTTTTCTTCAATACATAAGAAACAAACGAGAAGCAAAAGTAGAAATTGGGCCACTCCAAATTGATGCAAGAAGGCTAGTGCTGGGGGATAAGGAAGTAGCTGAAGAACTTAATAAGTACTTTGTGTCAGTCTTCACAGTGAAAGATATGAGTAATATTCCAACAATTAAGGAGAGTCAGGGACAGAGTTGAGTATGGTAGCCATTACAAAACAGAAAGGACTAGAAAAGCTAAAAGGTCTAAAAATTGATAAATCTCCTGGCTCCAATGGGCTACATTCTAGAGTTCTGAGGGAGGTGGCTGAAGAAATAGCGGAGGCGTTGTTTGTGATCTTTCAAATGTCACTGGAATCAGGAAAGTTCCAGAAGATTGGAAAATCGCCGTTATAACCCCCTTGTTCAAGAAAGGATCAAGACAAAAGATAGAAAATTATAGGCCAATTTTGGGCCTCACACCTCAGGAAGGACATACTGGCACTGGAGCGTGTCCAGCGGAGATTCACATAGATGATCCCTGGAATGGTAGGACAAGGGGGTTATAACAAGATGATGAACTACTGAGGATCTTGGGATTGTATTCATTAGAGTTTAGAAGGTTGAGGGGAGATCTAATAGAAACTTACAAGATAATGCATGGCTTAGAAAGGGTAGACGCTGGGAATTTGTTTTTGTTAGGCAGATAGACTAGGACCCATGGGCACAGCCTTAGAATTAGAGGGGGTCAATTTAGAACGGAAATGAGGAGACATTTCTTCAGCCAGAGAGTGGTGGGGACCTGTGGATTCATTGCCACAGAGCGCAGTGGAGGCTGGGACGTTAAATGTCTTCAAGGCAGAGATATTTTTTGGATTACATTACAGTGTGGAAACAGGCCCTTCGGCCCAACAAGTCCACACCGACCCGCCGAAGCGTAACCCACCCATACCCCTACATTTACCCATTACCTAACACTACGGGCAATTTAGCATGGCCAATTCACCTGACCTGCACATCTTTGGACTGTGAGTGGAAACCAGAGCACCCGGAGGAAACCCATGCAGACACGGGGAGGACGTGCAAACTCCACACAGTCAGTGTGGGAATTGAACCCGGGTCTCTGGCACTGTGAGGCAGCAGTGCTAACCACTGTGCCACTGTGCCACCCACAAAGATTGATAAATTCTTCACCTCACAAGGAATTAAGGGCTACTGGGAAAGTGCGGGTAAGTGGAGTTGAAAAATGATTAAATGGCAGAGTAGACTCAATGGACCGAATGGCCTTACTTCCTCTCTTATGTCTTAGGTCTAATGGTCTTAAATGCCACACTAGTGTCAGTTAATGACTATCTCTGATAAGAGAGAATCTAACCACTGGCTCTTGACATTCAATAGAATTACCATTGCTGTATCCACCACTATCAAAGTAGTAGGAGTTAACATTGACCAGAAACTGAACTGAACCAGTGTTACAATCAGGGAAGGAAGTGTGGTTGACCTTTTCTCTTCTCTCAGTTAGCTGTACAAAGTATTTTGTTTAATTTTAGTACACATCTATCTTACTTCAATTAAAATGTCATACCAGTTAATATTAAGGAACCAATCACAACATTTTCTTAAGTGGAAGTACTAGCCTTGAGAAAATTAATAAAATCTAGCTCAAGTAAAGAGTGGGAGAGAGTTGGAGGGAGTGGACAGCACATAAAACAATACAAAGAGAAGAGAAACAAAATCTTAAGAGTAACTTCACAGGAAAGTCATGAGCTGTTTAGTTGTTGATCTACTGCTTTTAGGAACTGTGTTTCAACTCTAGTAATTTTGAAAAACATAAATTTCTAATTAAAAGGGAAGGTAAGAATTTATAGATATGAGAGAGTTGATTTGTTTGCAGAAGCAAAAGATTTCTACTTATTGCAAATCTCCAGTTATTATTTAATAGTAAAAGAGGAAGGTTAAAATAAATATTACAGTAATTAAACTACGGTGAGTGGAATAACTGAAAAGTGTAAGTGAAGTTGTGGCGGGTCAGCTTAGCAAAGCAGAATGCCTGTCCTATGACTTGTGGAAAATTGTGGACTAGACAAGCCCAGGGTGTGTCGCCATAAGCTCAAGCTCCAGATTTCAGAGATCAAGCAACTGTAAAAATCACTGAGCTGTATTTGTGAGTCAGAGAACTAGAGGGATAGAGAGGTGGTCACACTGCGAGTGTGGGGCAGGCCAGCAGATAGGGGATGGCTGACTGGCAGGGTGACTAAGAGAAACCAACAGATAGTGCAGGAGCTACCAGAGATCTTGCTCGCCAACTAGTTTCCCATTCTGGATATCAGTGAGGGTGATGGATTCTTTTAGGAACATACAACAGACAAGCCTGAGGGACAGGGTTGGCCCAGCTGCATAGAAGAGGAAGAATAGTGGAAGGGTAGTACTAAGAGTGGATTGTTTCATTAGGTAAACTGTTTTTGAGGGGAGAGTGAATAGCCAAAATTTGTGGTGCACATTGATACTAGTGATGTAAGTAACAAGGGGGATATAGACCTGCAATCAGAATTTAGGGGGTAGGTGAAACATTCAGCAAGAACTACTTTTGGATTGCTACCCATGCCATGTGCAGGTGAGTACAGAAGAAGGAAGATAAAAATTACGAGTGTGTGACTGCAATGATGGTACAGGAGGAAGGGCTTTAGATTTCTGAACCATTGGCAATGGCTCACTGAGTGATAGCACAAGGCAGATGGGTTGATCCTGTCACAGCCGGGTCTGAGCTCCTTATGTAGCTTTTTGCTGGTGCTGTTGGGAAGAGTTTAACCTAACTCAGCCGGAGTGTGGAAACCAGGAGGGAACATTAGAAAGAGTGCACAAAATGCTGGGAGTTAACACAGAAATGGAGAATTGTAAGTTAATACATGGGGTCCAAATAAGGGAGAAAGTAATTAAGCTTAATTGCGTTGCATGTATGTGAATGCATGGAGTCCAGTTGATAAGGTTGGGGATTTACAGGCATAGATTGTTTTGTAGGATTACAATCCTGTGGCAATGTTGAAGACCTGGTTCAAGGAATGACAAATCTGGGTATTATCTTTTTCTGTTTTTAAATAATGGGTTAAATTTGCCACCCTCCAATCTGTAGAAACTGCTCCAGCGTCTATAGAATTTTAGAAGATGACCACCAATGCATCCATTATTTTCAGAGCCATTTCCTTTAGTGTTCTGGGATGTAGATTATCAGATCCTGGCAATTTTTTTTAACTATAACACTGTACCCTGCACTATGTTCTGTTACCTTGATGCACTGGTATGGTACGATCTGTCTGTAAAACATGCGACTCAACACTTTTCATTGTACATCTGTACATATGACAGTAATAAATCAAATCAAAAACAATTGTGGTCTCAGGTTAAACCCACCATCTTAAACTAAGGACTTCTTAAACTGTTATTTTTATCTTCCTTTATAAACCAGTCACTTGCCCATTATTAAGTTTTATTTGTGCATTTTATGCACGTGCATGTTTCATGTTCTGTTAATATTTTTCTAAATGTTTATAGGGAATAAATTTCTTTTTCTTTTACTCAATGAAATCTTGTACTTGGCTCCAGCATTTTTGAACCAATGAATTGCATTTTAACTGAAGCGTGATTTAGCTGTTGCTAAACCAAAGCTATAATCTTTGTTGCAACCTGTCTAGTGGTTTAAAAAAAGAGAGGGCAATCGATTCACCTTGACTCATAATAGATGGTACGTCAAAAAAATCTTTGATTTCATGCATCATGCATCATGATGTAGTTTTAAGGTTTATTATGAATAAATAAGTAACTGATGGCAATGAGATTAATTTATGCTTGTTATGGTTATGAAATAAAATAAAATTAAATGGTTTTAATTAAGACTCAAACTCTGAACTTGGTAGATAAGTGCCAAACCTCCTTCTTGCTGATTAAGAATTAGACAAACTTACATCAGCCCAAATGAGCACTTTTAGTACAACTTTGTCTTTTGCATATATTCTGAACAGTGATCAGTGTGATGCAGTTCGCTGCTTCATTACCCTTAAAGTGACCTTTCTGGCTGTTTGGCTTGCATCTTGGGAACAAATATTTCTCTTCCACAGTTAAAAATCTTACAAATTTTTCCTGCTAGCTTAAAAAAAGGTATGTCACCGCCATGGGTGTAGTAACTTCCACCTCTCCCCCATGAGCATTATTGGTAGCTAGTGGCCACAAGACCATGATACTGAATGACTTCTGCCTAGCTGGTGTAACCCTGTCTTAGCGCAGCTTCTTCTTTGCTCTGTCTATGCTCTGGCAGGCTATTTGCAACCATTGAGACTATGTTAACCAGCTTATACGACCCCAATAAAGGGCACTGCGTTGAGCCAAAGCTGACAGCTGAAGTATATGGTTAACCTAAGAATGTTACAAAGAAAATGAGAATAATTGAGTGCATCCTTCTTTAACTTATAGAACCATAAACATTTTATTTAACAGTTTAAGGACTAACTTCAATTTCAGTGATATTACGTCTTTTCTAACTAATTTATAGGAATCTTCTGGGCTATTAGTTAGACAATGGGGAACTAACTTTAAAATTCCATCTCCATTAAACTTAAGGTTTTCCTTTTAGAACATCCAAGAAAGCCAAACTCTGATTCAAACATTTCAAGAATTCATGCCTGTATCTGCTGGCATACCATGTGAGACTGGATCCAAACCAGGTGTCAGAATGTTGTGTGCAATGCCATTACTACCCTCTGTGAATGGTGCAAATCTACCAATTTCAAGAACTGAGCTCTTCAATGAGCCAGCTGAGATGATGATATTATTGAATTGAATGTAGATATGATCTTGGTAAAATTCTGATTGCAACCTAACTACAGCACTGCATAGCCAATGAATGCCATTTAAACCCATTGCCTATGGATTAATTGAAAGTTCAAAATATGTTATTTAATTAATATTAAAAGTATAATCAAAACTTTCAAAACAGGATCACAATAAATGGTGAGATGTGATTTCAGATTTTTTGCAGGCAATTATTATGAAATGACTTGTAAACTGAGGAGGCAGTGTATAGTCACTGGACTAGTAATCCAGAGGCCAGTCTAATGATCTGGGGATTTGGATTTGAATTCAATAAAAATCTAGAATTAAAAGCTAGTCTAATAGCAAGCATGTAACCTTTGTTAATTATTGTAAATATGTACCTGGCTCACTAATATCCTTTCGGGAGGAAATCTTCCATCATTACCTAGTCTGGCCTTTTTGTCACTCCAGACCAAAACATTGCTGTTGGCTTTTAACATTTCCCTCTGAATTGGGCTAGCAAGCTACTCAACTGAAGGGAAACTGGAGGTAATTAATAAATGCTGGTCCATTCAGGGATACCCACATGCCATGAGTTAATAATTTTTGAGTCATCTGCAAACTTGGCTGTAATATATTCACTTCTCTCCTCAGAATGGTTCACTCAAATTGTGAATACAGTAATTGTGGCAACTAGCACTGATTCCTCTGACAGGGTAAAAACAAGGACTGCAGGTGCTGGAAACCAGAGTCTAGATTAGAGTGGTGCTGGAAAAGCACAGCAGGTCAGACAGCATTCGAAGATGGCTTTTTGCCCAAAACATCGATTTTCCTGCTCCTCGGTTGGTGATTCCTCTGACAGTCTGATTCCTCTGACAGTCCACCAGATTCAGCTTGTCATTCTGAAAATGAATCCTCTGTCTTCTATAGTTAGCCAGTCCTTTATCCATGAGCTTTTGTATTATCAAATAACCTTATGTTCCGTACCTTATCAAATGCCTTTTAGAAATTCAAATATATTACAAATACTGGTTCTCCTTTATCTATCATGTTGATACCTTTTCAAAGAATTGTAACCAATTTGTTAATTAAGTCATGCTGACTCTGCTTGATTATAGTATACATTTCTAAATGCCCTGGTATTGCAACATTTGTAATAGATTCTAACGCTTTCTCAATTTGCAGGTGTTATGCTTACTGACCAAAAGTCACCTTTTTCTTGTCTCCTCTTTTTAAATAAGGTTGTCACATTGTCTGTTTTCCAATCCTTGGAACGTTTCCAGAATCTAAGGATATTTGTAAGATTTCAACTAATGCATCTCGTAATCACTGTAGCTACGTCCTGTTGTATCGATGGATGCAATCCATCAGGTCCAGGGGGACCTATTGGCCTTTAGCCCCATTAGTTTGCCTAGCATTTTTTCTCCAATGATAGTCCTTGCATTTATTTTCTCTCTTCCTTTTAGTATTTTTAGAATGTTGTCAGTGTCCTTTGCAATGAAGATTGGAATTAGAGGTGCCTATATTCGCACGCTAGTGGTGCCCTTGCTCTTTTAGTCATTGAAAGTTGAGGAGTGCTTCTTCAGAGGGCCTCTTGAGTCGCTGCGGTGTGTATGACTTAGCTCTGGTATGTCAGTGGTGAAGTGGAGGAGTGAGTCTCTATGTTTTCAGATAACATATTTGAGCATAACAGGCAAGATATAAATAGAACTAGAATAGCTGTCAGGAAGTATTTTGTTTCACAGAGATTCATTAATCTCTGCACTAAGTTCGCAGGTGATGGAATTTTTGCTGATTTACTGCAACTATTTAAAGTGAAGATGTTTAAGATACTGTGTGTGTCAACACGAATGTTGAGATAATCAGGAGATTACATGACTTGTGAATGGCCAACATTAACCTGCGGGAAGATTTGCCAGAGTCAGAGTTAGCTGTGGTTACTCCCCCTTCAAGAAGGAAGGACAGACAGATAGGGCCTTAGCAATCGTAAGAATGGAAACTCCCCCCTATAACACCCAGCAGGAGGTTTTCTCATACCTGTCAGTGTTCTCTGAGTCAGTGTGGTTTTTTTCTTTCTTATTCATTCACAGGATGAGGGCATCTTGGGTAGGCAAGCAATTATTACCCACCTCTAAATGACCAGAGGGCAGTTAAGAATCAACCACATTGCTGTGGTTCTGGAGTCACATGTAGGCCAGACCAGGTTAGGATGGTAGGAGCAAATTACTGCAGATGCTGGAATCTGTACTGAAAATGACAAATGGTGAGATCACAGCAGGTCAGGCAACACCCATGGGGAGAAAACAAGCTTACATTTCATGTCAAGATGACTCTTCACTAGAGTTGTTCTGGCTCACAGGAATGACTCTTACTTCCAGATTTTCATTGATTTCAAGTTCTATTATCTGCTGTGGTAGGGTTTGAACTCAGATCCCCAGAACATTACCTGGGTCTCAGGATTAATAGTCCAGCAATTATACTACTAGGCCATTGCCTCTCCATACTTGGGCAAAGTTTATTTTCATTCATGGGATGCGGGCATTGATAAAAGAACCAGCATGTATTTCCCATCCCTAACAAATCTAGTGAAGATGGTTTGTAGGCTGCCTTCTATAAATGCTGTCGTTCTTTGAGTGTAGGAAGCCCACACTGCTAGTGGAAGGGGGTTCCAGAGTTTTGAGCCAGTGACAGTAAAGAGATGATGATACAGTTCCAAGTGTCTCCACCATCATCACAGTATGGTGTGTGGTTTGGAAAGATATTTGCAGATGGCAGGATTGGCGTTCACCTGCTGCCTTTGTCCTTCTGGATTGTAGAGGTCACCGATTTGGAAGGCTCTTTTGAAGGATCCTGGGTGAGTTTTTGCAGTCGATGTGATAGACAGTAGTGAAGAGAGTGAATGTTGAAGATGGTGAATGTAGGCTAAATCAGGCGGATGGGCTGGATACTGTCAATCTTCTTAAATGTCATTGGAACTACACTCATTCAGGCACGTGGAGTCTATTCCATCATACTCCTGATTTGTGGAGATGGTGGCGAAACATTTGGGAGTCAGCAGATAGATTACTCACCACAGAATTCTTCGCCTCTGACCTGCTCACATAAATAAAGTGTTTATATGGCTCGTCCAGTTCAGTTTCTGGTCAATGGTAATCCTGTAGGATGCTGATAATGAGGGATTCAGTGATGGTTGTGTCATGAAGCATCACAGAGTGATGGCTAGGTTCTCTCTTGTTGAAGATGGCCAATGCCTGGTACTTATTACTTATCATCCAGACTTGGATATTGTCCACTTTTTGCTGTATTTGAACTTGAACTGCTTGAGTATATAAGCAATTGCAAAAGGTGCTGAACATTGTGAACATCAGTAAATATTCCTAATTCTGACTTTATAACGGGGAGAGGTTCATTGATGAATCATTGAAGGTGACAGGGCGGGGGACCCTAACCTAAAGAACTCCTGCAGTGATGTTCTGGGGCTGAGTTGATTGAGCTCCAATATCCACAATAAAGCTCCAATCAATGAAGCATTTTCCCTTGATGATCAAGAGTAGGTTAAGTTTGTCCTCTGTGTTGTGAAATGATAAACCTGGGAATGTTTCCACATTGTCAGGATAGATGCCAGTGTTTTAATTGTACTGGAACCATTTGACTAGAAGCATGGCTCGTTCTGTAATACAAGTTTTTAGTTCTATTACCAAAGTGCTTTCAAGACGTACAGTCTTTGGAATATCCAACACCTTCAGCCATTTCTTAATATCACTTGGATTGAACTGAACTTGTTGAAGACTGGCAACTGTAATGATGGGAACTTTAAGAGGAAGAGGAGATGGATTATCTATAGACACTTCTGGCTGAATCTGAAAGAAAATGCGTTAATGTTGCTTTTTTACACTGATGTGCTGGACTCTTCCATGGACATCTTCCATCTTTTCTTCTTGTTAGTTAACCATCACCATTCATGTCTGCATGTGGTAGAGCTTAAAGCAGACCCGTTGTCTGTGGGATCACTTAGCACTGTCTAAGGCATGCTCTCACATGACTGTTCCCCTCCATAATGTGAGCAGACAATTAGGCTCTTATTGAGTATTGTCAATCAGGGACTAAGATAGGTGATTGGGATTTTCCAGCTAGTCTCTAATTTCATGGTATGCAAAGGGAGTATTGTAATGGTGTGGAGTGACAGGTTGACATTTCAGTGTTACTGGCATACCCATAGATACTCTCACCCTGCAAGCTTCTGGGTATAGCCAAATGCTGCTTTCTCTGGTTTTCTAAATTAAATTTTAGAAAGTGACTGAGAGGGCACCTTGTTGATGAGGTGACCTCTCAGTTACATACTTCTATTGTAGCTGGGTGCATTGCTATACTTAGAAGGCACCTTATTTGTCCTTTCATATTCAAGAGTGCACCTTCTATTCTCATTAGACAGTTCACCTATGTCTGTTAAAGGGAGTAATAATCAAAATTGAGTGATTCTTCTCCCACCCCTACCCCTACTGGTGTTGATTTGGGACTTGGAAACAATCTCTGCTCTTGTTTCCCACTGCTGAAATGAAAATTCAGCCCATGAGTCAATTCTATATGTAGATCATTCTCTTCTATGAAGAAGAACTTTTTGATAATGGTGCTATAGGGAACTCTGTCTTATACCAGATTGAACCTGCATCTACTTGTGAATGAATGAGAAGAAGTTTAATGCATTTGCATTCATATCACATAGTCTAAGGTATAATCACTTGGTTGTACGGAATTTGATTATTGCTGAAACGAGCACATTATATCAAGACAGTTTGTCTTATATTCATTCAGAAGAAATACCAATGTAAAAGGAAAACAACATTACTGCTGTGTGGGTATGTATGCATGCTATACCTGTATTGTTTTTGAAAAGCTCTGCAACATTTTTTTCCATGTATTAGAAGTTGTGAAATGTGTTGTTTTGGAGAAGTTATACAACATTTTTTCTCATGTATTAGAAATTGTTAAGTGTGTTGTCTTTTTTTAAAACTATAATACTTTTGATTTCTCAGGCTAATGGCTTGCCAATTAGAAACAACCTGCTTGGGGATGTGAATATTCATTCAAAACATAATAACTCAGGACAACTGATTGAAAAGAACATTATTTATTGTCTGTGGCATTCATAGGTTAATTCCAGCCCGATCAGACAGTTCTGCAGACCCATCCCTGGATCTGCTTTATTTTGCTTTCCCCTATCATCAAATTAGTGTTTTTTTTTTTATTTATTAACCACTACTAGAAAATCACTTGTATTTCCAATTGAGAAATTTACATTCAAAGCCTGCATGGTCTGCTTTATTTTATTTTCAGACTGGGTCTGCTCTATAAAGGGCTCAGGTGAGTTTCTGTTGGACAGTCTATTGCTTGTTACCAAAGGAATTCATACTCAATGATCTGAACAGGGAGATTAATTATTGCTTCCACATGGGCCTTGTAGGAGTTATCACATTGCTCCCTTTTGGGTCTGAGGGCTCCGCCTTTCTCCTGAGATGATGGGGCCTCCCGTGTTGCTTAACCCATGTACCCACTCCTTTTACATTCTGGGTCTGATCAAGGGACATATCATAAGTAGGTGAATGTGTCTTCCATGAAGATTGTTGAAAGGTCACGACAGGGTGCTCATGCTCAATAGTGTATGTGTTGAAACAATCCTCTCTGTGGAGGGTTTCTGCTAGAGGTGGTCAACATTTGCTTTGTGATCTTCTCCCCAGTTTTGACCATGTACAATACAAGTCCTGAGTTTTAAGGATAACACCAAGAATCCCTGCAGAGTCATCACCAAAGTTCTTTTTATGGGTCATATCTCCCCCTTGTGATTTCATGAACTAGGAAAGACATCAAACTTTGGTTGTGTTCTTTGGAGTCAGAGTGTATATATGGCTTCACCTTCTCTTTGACAGGGTATAAACCCTCTTTATTGACTCTGTACCTGAGATACATAACCTCTTTTACCTGAAACACATATTTTTCCTTTGTTAGCTGGAAGTTGGCCTCTTCCAAACTCTCCACATGTTCCTATGCATTAGCTCCTGAGATTAAAATGTCATCCAGACAGACCACTGGTCTGGGCACCTCTTGGAGAATGTTGTCCATTACGTTTTGAAAGATGGCTCAAGTCGATGACACCTCAAAGGGCAAGCAAGTGTACTCATATTGTCGAGTATTTATAGTGATGTACTTCCTGGATGAGTCTCAAATTCCAGTTCGAGGTAGGTGTGGGTCATAATCGATTTAGAAAATATGTAACCTCCAGCCAGCTTTGCATACAAGTCTTCTATGTGTGGCATATGGTATCTGTCTAAGTGGAAGGCTGTATTGACTGTCAATGTATAATCTCTATAGAGACAGCTTGTGAAATAATTCCACAGAGGCCGGTATCCCACCAGCAAGTTTCTTTATTTGCATAGTGCTGGTCCAGCTTCCTCAGAGCCAGCTCTCCGAGTGAAGAGAACCTCTGACACTCCCAATTATATCCATCAGCCGCGGCTCTCTGATTGTAATGATTAACAGTCTCAATCAAGGGACTCATATTCTAAGCGGTCCACCTGGCTGACCTCATTACAATTACTACATTGGCCCAACCCCAACCAGGTACAGGGATTGTAACCTATCCTGGGGCATTTTCGCCAAGGGTTCTGTTCCTCAGATGCAGCCTCAGACACGGGTGGTGCGTAGCAGGCTATAGCCGCCTTTTACACTTGGAGCGTCTTGGAAGAAATTCATCCTCTTCTTCATGCAATAGAGACATCGAGGCTGAGTTATCAGCTGTGCCCATGTCAGATCATCATTAATAAGATCAAAATCATTTGAAGTTGGAGAATCCATTCATCAGTCTAATAATGACAGGAAAGTAGCTGCTCTTGAACCTGTTGGTGCGTGTGTTCAACTTCTGTAACACCTGCCTGACGGAACAGGTTGTAGGAGAGCATTACCAAGATGGGAGAGATTTTTGATAATGTTGGAAATATTTCCATGGCAATGAAATGTGTAAACTGAGCCCAAGGATCGAAGGTTGGCTTCCATGATGGTCTAGGGTGTGCATACTATCTTCTTGATCTGCTTTTTATTAATATCCAGAAGTATTCTTATAGACATTTATTAACCACAACCTCTCATGTATGGGTCTGCTTCTTTTTATTATTTTCTTTTGTATTATCCCAGATCCAACCCCCAATTCGGCACCGCCAAATTGAACTGTCCTACCGGTCCATCTTCTTTCCCACCTATCCGATCCTCCCTCTGCTCTGACCTATCACTATCACCCCTCACCTTCATCTACCTATCGCATTCCTAGCTACTTTCCTCCAGCCCCACGCCCTCCTATTTATCTCTCAGCCGCTTTGCACCCCCAACCCCCAAACCCCAACATTCCTCATTAAGAGCTTATGCTCAAAATGTTGACTCTCTTGCTCTTCAAATGCTGCTTGACCTGCTATGCTTTTCCAGCACCACACTTTTGACCCCCACAAAGAGATTAGTTAATGATTTCACATGACCCTCCTCAGGGTGATCACACTAAGGCACTCTACTTCTACAGTTTGTCATGGAAATAGTCTGTGCTGTAGATTCACCAAGTTGATTTCATGACTTGTGCAAAAGTGCCCAATTAATTTGTGGGCGGCATGGTGGCACAGTGGTTAGCACTGCTGCCTCATAGCACCAGGCTACTGACTATGTGGAGTTTGCACGTTCTCCCCGTGTCTGCGTGGGTTTCCTCCGGGTGCTCCGGTTTCCTCCCACAGTCCAAAAGTGTGCAGGTTAGGTGAATTGACCATGCTAAATTGCCCGTAGTAATAGGGGCAGGGGTAAATGTAGGGGAATGGGTCTGGGTGGGTTGCACTTCGGCGGGTCGGTGTGGACTTGTTGGGCCGAAGAGCCTGTTTCCACAGTAATCTGGTCTAATCTTGATACCTCATTTTTAGGTATCTTTGGCTTAAATTTTCCATTTAGTTTGGCAGTTAACCGTCAAACATCATCTAACCGGTACATTGTTCATGGCAGCATCTCCACAAATCAGGGTTCACTTGACAACCAATCAGCACTCTCCTCTCATAGGTATAAATGTGGATTTTCCTCTAAATTATCTTAGAAATTATCCTGATGAGCACAGGACAAAATGCTTCAATGAAATGGTCTTTTTCTTCAACAATATTAAGAGACCAATGAACTGTTTTTAATTGTTAGACAAGCACTGCATATAAAACAATTGTATTGTCAAGCTTTGATTAGAATTGGAACTTTTAAATTTAAGTACACTGAGAATACAGTTTTAGTATCAATGTCACTGTTTAATTATCACTGTGGAAGTGTCTTCTTAAGGTGTTCAATTAATTGTCTGACCGAAAGCTGTGCAAGAGGCTAGATTTTTAATTTAATGGTTTTTTTTTAAATTTGGGTGTAAAATGCCAATTTCTGATTAGGGGGCACAGTGACCGATATGTTGCGATGATGTGGCAGTGGAAGAGCCTTTGATATATAATGTACAGCAGCAAGTTTTATAACAATTCTGTCCTTAATGAAATAAAATGTCCCAGGGGCCTTTCATCAAAGCATATTCGGATAACAGTTTTCACTGTGATGCACAAGGCAATATTCAAACAAAACCTAAAGGTTCCGTCAAAGAAGATTTTAGATAAAGGGGGAGACGTTAAAGAACATCCTTAAGAGGTTACAAAAACTCAGTGGTGTAGGTGGCCAATTCCAGAGGTTAAGATCTGGAGAAACAGCTGTCAAGGGTAGAATTATGAATATTGAAGATGTGCAAGAATCCAGGATTAAGGAAGCTCAAAGATCTTAGCAAGTTTGAAGAGAATATAGGGATAGAGAGGAAAAAAATCATGGAGGGATTTGAAAGTGATGACCATGTTAAAATTGAAACATCAGGAAACTGTAGGTGAGCAAGCACAGGGACAATGTGGGATGGATGAATGGAACTCGGTGTGAGTTAGAATAGCCAGCAGGGTTCATGCAGGGTCAAGTTCAAAACAGTTTGCTTCAATTAATTGAACTGTGAAACATTGTCTCACAGATCACTGCGCACAAACAAATCACGAATCAATACGCTGAACTCAGAGAACATTCTGTCTCCTACTGTATATTCTTTTCACGAATTGTTGATTTGTTGAAATGACTCCTCCTTCCTTTGAGCTAAATAATCTAATCCTGTGGCCCAGCAAATGTTCCAGTTGAATTCATTCTCATTCTTGCACCATTTAGTGTGTCATGTTGAGGTCATACTGAATTCAGCTCTGAGTAAATGTCTGCCTGCACCAATTTAGATTTCAGGAAGCATGAGCTGAAAGTAGAATCAGCACAATGTCATTCTTACCATATGCTGAATATATTGGAGTGGAAAAGGACCAGTGGGAGGTCTAGAAGCACAGAGAATAAGAGTCAACAGTTATCGAGCTGCATCATAATTGCCGGTGAATATTTTCTCGATAAAAGCTTGTAGGGACAGTCAGACAACTGCAGCCCAAGTGTCAGACCTGTAAAGGTCACAATTGGCCTCAAACAATTTGTTATTTATACCTTCCAGCCCCTTATGGAACACTTCAGGACTCAGCAATTTTGCCACAATACCATTCCATGAAGCAAGCTAGTCATCAAAGTCCTATATCACCATGTATCCCACTGGAGCAAGGTCCCACAACTTTTGTTCCTGAAGATTAATGCATCATGCCTTTGGTTCCCACTTTTTTCATTGGACTTTACAATTAGGATCAGCCAGGCCACCTGCTAATGAAGTGTTCAATGGAAGCAGGCAGATCCTGCTGATGTAATAGTCTTTATTTGAGAGTGGATTCACTATGCTCTGCATTCTCAAAAACATCCACAGTAGAGGAATGGAGGCCTGAGTGATCATTACCTACCTGAACCAACTGATTTCTGTCTAGATAAGCTCTGCACTTGCTAAAGTTACTCTCAAATTGCCAACTGATCAACACTTGATCCATAGCTATGGATTCCATCTCTTTCCCCAGCAACAATCTAAAGTTAAGCCAAATAGTTTGCAACCTTGGCGTCTTATTGATGATCCTCTGATCTCATATTTGTGTCATCAGTAGGAACACTTGTATACAACTAGAAAGATCAAAACATAGAAAACCAGAGCAGGAGTAGGCCCTTTGAGCCTGCTCTGTGATTCACTACAATCATTGCTGATACTCCGTACCCTGTTCCTACTTTCCCCCCATACCCTTTGATCCCTGCAGCTTTCAGAGCTCTATCTAACTCCTTCTTGAAAACATACAATGTTTTGACCCCAACCACTTTCTGTGGCAGAGAATCCCACAGTTCATAACATTCTGGGTGAAGACATTTTTCCTCACCTCAGTCCTAAATGGCTGACCCTGTATGCTCAGACTGTGAGCTATGGTTCTGGACTCCCCAGTTGACAGGCACATCCTGTGTGTTTACCCTGTGTAGTCCTGTTAGGATTTTATCGGTTTCCATGAGATCCCCTCATTCTTCTAAGCTCCAATGAATATAATCCTAACCAATCCAATCTCTCTTCATAAGTCAGTCCTGCCATCCTAGGAATCAGTCTGGTACACCAGCATTGCACTATCACTACAGCCACAGCATCCATTGTCAGATAAGGAGACCAAAACTACACACAATATCATCTCACTAAGGCCCGGTACAACTGCAGCAAGACAACCCTGCTCCTGTACTCAAAGTCCTATCATGCTGAAGGCCAACATTCCAATTGCCTTCCTTTACCATCTGCTGCACTTGCAGATATACTTTCAGCGACAGTTGTTCAAAGACACCTAGGTCTCATTGCACTTCATCCTTTCCTATCTAGTGCCATTCAATAAATATCTACCTTTCTGATTTTACTTCCACATTGTACTTCATCTGCTCTGCCTTGAAGAAGGGCTTATGCCCGAAATGTCGAATCTCCTGCTCCTTGGATGCTGCCTGACCTGCTGCGCTTTTCCAGCAACACATTTTCAGCTTTGTGATACTCACTCAACTTGTTCAAATTTACTCATGATGCCATTGAACTTTTCCCCTGCCTCCGCTCATCTGCTGCTGAAACTTTCACATGTCTTTGTTAACTCTTGAATCAGAATTTCAGAATTGTTACAGCCAAGGAAAAGGGCGTAAGGCTGATTATACTTGCACCAACTCTCTGGATGAGCACCAGGACTTAGTGAAGCAGGGTCTCTGCACTCGAAACATTAACTGTGTCTTTCTCCATAGATGCTGGCAGACCTGCTGAGATTTTCCTAACAATTTCTTGTTTGAGATTATATTTATTCAAGAAATTGTTTGTCTTAGTGCCAATACCTTGCTGTTTCCCCATAATCCTGTTCATTATCTCTGTTTAAAAACTTATTACTACAGTATTTTTTCTCTTGGCTGAACCTATCCCCACCACTGTTCTAGGCAGTACATTCCAAACCAAAACTCATTTTTTGTAAAAATAACTAATTTTCTCACATCTGTGATTAAAGGTAGATCATTGATGTACATATATATATATAATTTTTGGAACTCAAAATAGGGACCAATGTGCGTTGGTTGTTTTTGTGAACAGTATTTTTTTAAAAGAAAATGTCAGAACGCCTTTCACAACAGTGAGTGATCCAGCACTTGTAATAAAGCAGATGATTGTAGACCTCTGTGGTATTAATGGAAATATTTTTACACTTTTAGCTTTGTGACAAGCAGAATAAACCCTCAATTATATTTATGAAGAAATCTGGTTTCTGGATCTTTTTGTTTAAAACCTGATATAAATAAGATAATTAATGGTAAACCTGGCACTGGAACAGGAATTTTAATTTATGTTGCGACTCTGCACACCAAAATGCAGGTCATTAATATAAATCAGAAAGCAAAGTTCCGAAGACCAACTACTGGGGAACTCTACTACAAACCTTCAGAAAGCCTGAAAAATATATATTTACCTAACATTACCTTCTGTTTCCTATCCCTTTGCCAATTTTTTTTCTATGTTGCTACTATCTTTATAGCTTTAAATTAAGGGGTGATAGATATAGGACAGATGTCAAATGTAGTTTCTTTATTCAGAGAGTAGGAGGGGTGTGCAATACTTTGCCTGCAACAGTAGTAGACTCGCCAACTTTAAGGGCATTTAAATGGTCGTTTATTAAACATATGAATGAAAATGGATTAGTGTGAGATAGATAGACTTCAGATTGGTTTCACAGGTCGATGCAACATTGAGAATCAAAGGGCCTGTACTGCGCTGTAATGTTCTATGTTCTACGTTCTATGTTCTATCGTATTTATTCCATTTGTTGTTACTTACCTCTAATGTCTGTTGTGCAACTCAACTATTCCAATGCTTTCCTGTTTGGTCTACCATTTTCTATTCTCCATGAACTTGAGATCAGCCAATCCTTCTGCCAATGTCTTAATTCACAACTAGTTCCAACCCCCTTTCAGCCTGTGTTGCTAATCTACAT
Source organism: Chiloscyllium plagiosum (assembly GCF_004010195.1). Classification (NCBI taxonomy): domain Eukaryota; kingdom Metazoa; phylum Chordata; class Chondrichthyes; order Orectolobiformes; family Hemiscylliidae; genus Chiloscyllium; species Chiloscyllium plagiosum. The sequence continues at coordinate 52,098,717 of NC_057711.1, forward strand.
TAGTTCATAGTCAAATACATTTTGATCTTAAAATACTCATCTTTGATTTTAAAACCGTCAAAGGCTTCCTTCCTCCTTAATTGTTGTAATTTCCTCCAGCTTCACAATCCTCAAAATTATCTGTATGCCACTAATTCTGGCCTTTTGTGCTTTCCTCATTTTAATTGTTGCACAATTGTTAGCCATGACATGAGTTAGGCTCCAAACTCTGGAATTCCCTCTCTGCCGTTATATGTTGCTTTCCTTCTTTAAGATACATCTTGAAAGTTATACATTTAACCAAGATTTTGTTCATCTGATTTATCTTCCTTATGATTTGTTTTTTTTATATATAATGCTGTTGTAAAGCATCTTGAGACATTTCATCTGGTAGATGTTTTCTGATGGTAGCATCTGTTGGAGAGGTTTGCTGGATATGTTAGTGCGGAATGCATCTCCAGTGATCTCCAAGGACATTAAATAGTTGGAGCTGGGCCTGTGGCTCGTCAATAAAGCAGAAGGCCTATTTTAGAGAGCTGCCAGATAATCTATTTTATCAAAGTGCAAGAGCCTCTTTTTGCAGGTAAACACGGGTTCACATGATGAGGAGGATTAGAAGCCCATGGGGTAGGGCAAGAGAGTAAGACTGGACATGCTTTGAGTGGGGAGTCACCTTGTCCTTCACGCATTCACTGGGTGGATATTAATAAGTTAGGTGGATATTAATAAGTTACAATAGGGTGTCCTTTGAAATTAGGGCAGCAAGGCTGCCTTTTGCCTCACCCCCTTCCCTCTGGCCACCTAGTTACATTGTGGATATGTACATAGAGAGGAGCCATAAAACTCTGCCCATTATGTAAAAGTGCTATAAAATGCATTGATCTGTTATTGATATCCTTGCAAAATCTATCATCACCTACTGCTAGTTTCCTTTGGAGACGATAGTCATTCAACTTTATCATTTATGGGATCCCATTATACAAGTGGACCTGGCTCAATAGTAATGTAGAGCAAGGTAGAAACAAAGTAACTGCATTAAATTTGGGCCTGGGAACATCTACATGTTCAGTGCAAACATTGGGGATGATCTTTAAGAACAATTGAAGAACTTGTCATCTCAAGTAATCAGCTTGACTGCAGGTGAATCCAGCTTCAGTGAGTGCAAGATAGTTCTGGAAGTCACCAGCAGCATGCACACACTAAAATCAAATTTGCCACTCTGCACTGAGTCATCGTGTGCACTGTGCCTTCCCACTCCCTTGGAGAAGGCTATGTTAGTTTAAAAGATATTTGTTAGAAAGTTCATTGATTTTTCATGATTTTTATTTTATTCTTTTATCAATTTTGGTTTGGAGCTGTGAACTATGAGCTGAAGATGACCTTTGGACTGTGAGCAGCAGCTTATGTTAAAAAAAAGGAAGAAATACACTATTGTTTGTTTATGAGGGTCGGCCTGAAAGTTAATTGCAGGTTGGATTTTGACAAAAAAGTTCAACAAACACTGCGATACTTAAGGAGAGCAGTTTGGCCATTGATGAGGTCAGTACCTGGGAACTGGTGCTAGCAAGTCTGGGCTGGAAAAGGATAGTCAAACGGAGGGAGAGGTCAGATTCTGAACTGGTTTTTAGACTGCATTTGGAGTTCTGAGAGAAGAATTTTGGCTGTAATTACAGAATATGAAGATTTGAAAGCTCCCTGTCCAACGTCCCATTATCTGCTATTGGAAGTTCAAAGAATAGAAGCTGAGTTATAAGTACAGCTGATTTTTTTTCCTCTGAATGAACTGAAAAAGTGGCACTGATCAATGTCTTCAGAAAATCAACCAAGAAATAATCATGTATGCCCGTGGAACAATGTATCATGAAAATTACTTAAGTTATTTGGCCAGTTTTTTGAAAAAAATTATTCCTTAATTGTGGTTGTTTGCCTGTCTGTCTTTTGTGAGAATGGGGCTGAAAAACAAAGGTTATTAGTTTAAATCATAGACATCGATTAGATCATTTTGTTGTTTAACATTACTCTGCTAAAATTACTGTATTGTTAATAAATTATTAGGTCTTTTGTTTAAGTTACAACCTAGTGTGTAGAATCAATTATTTACAAAATCTGGGATTGATTATTTAAAAATTCTGGTTCGGAAACATTGGAGTCAATTTTGACAGTGTTTGAAGTTTTTAATTCTATCATATTGTGAATATAGAGGTAGGGAGGCTGCTTTGACTCAACTGTTTGTCTCCATGTTACAACACATTTCTGCACATGAACTGATGTGAGTGATATGAGTGAATCACTGTCACTGTTGTTGCCACCTCATACAACTCAGAGTCCCTGGATTTACTGAGCAAACCAGAGTCCCAGCTTATTCAGGAGCACAGAATATTTTGTGAATCAGAATCATATACCCAGAGGTAGAAGGCAGACGACTTCCAAGTTCAGTCAAATGTACATGTGGATAATGAAGAATGAACTTGATCTGGTATGAGTGGGCATGATAAATTTTGGAGTAGGGAATAGAATGCTATTAGTGGAACTCTGTCTTCTGAATGTTTTGACAAAGTTAACACTTTATATCCTAGTCCTGCTGTCAATTTGGCATGTATTTCCAAACTGATTTCCTGCAGCATCTATTCATCTTGCGTTTATCCTAATAGTCTTCAGTTCTATCCATGGCTTGCTATTTATTCCAGTCGTTGTAAAATTTTAGTTGATCAGTGTTTTGTACACTTGTACATCTAGTGCACAAATGCACACTCTCCTCCAATTCTTCTGAATATTTTGAATCCCTGGATAGAAAGAACAGGCTCAAAATTGGTAGTCCCTAGAATAAATGCAGGGAACAAGATGCATAATTTAAGCACACTCTTCTGTCTGATGCCACTCAAGGAATTGAGAAAGACAAGAGAGGAGCTAGATCCCAAATTACAGGTCTTGGTCAATTTGAAGGTATTTAATATCATTTCATGTGAGTGACAACTTCTCAGATGTCAGAGTCCAATAACTGTGTCATTGGTGAGCTGGATCCAGTCACTTTCCTTCTTGCTGGCAAGGTGTAATCATCTTTCCAACCAGCAACTGGCAGACAGAAATAGAGGGTCTGAGGCAAACTGCCAACACTGGAGCTCTGCTTTCTCTTTGGAGGTCAAATAACAACTCATTTAAACTCTTAGAATTCTATATTTAAGCAATTCAAAAGGTCCAATTTCAACCAGGTGACTAGGAGAAGTACCTCAGGTGCTGATGGCCTACCTAAGTGGAAGATTATTAAGCTAACAGTGTTGTTTTCCCACCCACAGCAGAATTTCCATTGCAAGGTAACAAGGCCACTATAAATCCATTGGTGTTGTTTTAGCTTAATAGGTTCTGATGTGTTCCTTTATCCAGAGATGATTAGAGGCAGATGGCTTATCTCCACACTGTCAGCTTTATCTGGAATGTTCCACCAATGTAGGGAGTTCAGAACTTCCTGGAAGTACCATCATGTGATCAACCTCACCCACTTTGGGATTCAAGCAAAATTGTCCATTTTTAAAAGATAAGCAGGGAGAGAGCGACAGAAACAAAGAGACAGCCTAGACTGCACAAACAGCAAAATAATGGAGACTTTACATGGATGAAAACTGATGTGTGTACACATGAAAATAAGGGTTTCTGGAAGGCACTTGATAATATATCATGTAGGAAACTTAATACAACAAGACATCCCAGCGTTGGAGGTAGCACATTAGCGCGGATAGAGGACTGGCTAACTAATTGAAGACAGAGATTTGGGAGGCCTTTTCAAGATACCAAAGTCTAACCAGTGGAATGCCAAGGGGTAATACTGGGGCCACAGTTATTTACAATATAAATACATGACTTGGATGGGGGAAGTAAATGTCCTTTAGTCAAGTTGTAGATGACATAAAAGTAGATGGGATTGGAAATAGTGAGGTTAACACAAAGAGTCTGCAGGGGCATATAGACAAGCTAAGCTAGCATTCAAATTAAGCAGTTAATAGGGAAGGCAAATTGAATGTTGGCCTTTATTTTAAAGGGAATGGAGTATGAAAATAGGTAAGTCTGCTGAAACTGGGCAAGGTACTAATCAGACCACAGCTGAAGTACTGTGAACAGTTTCGTACCCTTCTGTAAGAAAACAGATACTGGCACTGGAAGCTGTCTGGAGAAAGTTCACTGGGTCGTTTGCAGGTATGGAAGAATTGACTATGAGTTTGGGTTGAGTAGGTGTACTCATTGGAGTTTAGACAAATGAGAGGCAACCTTATTGAAACATTCAAGATTCTGCGGGGGCTTGACAGGATAGATGCAGAGAGATTGTTTTCCCAAGTGAGAGTGTCGAGAACCAAGGTACATTAACCCAGAATAAGGGATTGGCCCTTTAGCACACAAATGAGGAAGAACTTTTTTCATGTAAATTTCTTCATGGCAAAGGGCTGGTCAGGCTGAATCATTAAGTATATTCAAAGCTGAAATAGATAGAGTTTTAATTAATTCATTGATAAAGGAATTGACGGTTATGGGAAAAAGCCAAGAAAATGGAGTTGAGGATTATCAGGTCAGTTAGGAACTCTTGATTAGTCTTGGTGGGCTAAGTGGTCTACTTCTGCTCCTATATCTTATGACTGAATTCAGGGATATTTGTTTAGCATGTGATTGTAAAGTGACAAAACTGGAACTGAATTATAGTATGTGTATTATAGGGATGAACGTTTGTGGCTTTTGGAATACTGTCTCAGACTGCCTAATGCTGCTTCTCCTTGTGAATGGTTGAATAAATGACCATTACCTGAGTTTGAGTTTCCTGGTGCCTTGTCAATTTGCAACACAGTATAATTTTAAATGTAGGACGCGAGGCCTTGGAGTATGAAGTGGGATGATAAAGAGACATGCGCTATCTACAAGGGATAAAAATACTCTACAGATCAACGCTGCAAGGTAGTAACAGCAAATAGCCCCCAGGTAACATTGAACATAGAACAGTATAGCACAAAAACAGGCCCATTAGCTCATGATGTTGTGCCGAACATGACACTAAATCAAACTAATCTCTTCTGCCTACCCATGGTCCATATTCTTCCATTCATTGCATATTCATGTGCTCCACCACCAGCCCTGGCAGCATGTTCCAGACTCCAACCACTCTCTGTGAAAAAAAACTTATCCCTCACATCCCCTTTGAAATTGCCCCTCTCACCTTAAATGCATGCTCCCTAGTATTAGACATTTCAACTATTGGAAAAAGATTCTGACTGTCAACACTATCTATGCATCTTATAATTTTATAGACTTCTGTCAAGTCTCCTCTCAGTCTCTGCTGCTCCAGAGAAAACAACCTGAGATTTTCTAGCCTCTCCTTATAGCTCATACCCTCTAATCCAGGCAGCATCCTGGTAAACCACTTCTGTACCCTCTCCAAAGCTTCCACCAACCTTCCTATAACGTGGCAACCGGAAATGAATGCAATACTTTAACTGTGGCCTAACCTAAGTCTTATAAAGCTGCAAAATGACATTCTTGTACTGAATTCCACGACCAATGAAGACAAGCATGCCGTACACCTTTGGCACCCATCCACCTGCGTGGCCACTTTCAGGGAACTATGGACTTGAACCCCAAGATCCTTCTGTATACATCAATGCTATTCAGAGTCCTGTCATTAGTTGTATATTTTCCCTTAATATTTGATCTCCAAAGTGCAACACCTCACACTTGCCCAGATTAAACTGCATCTGCCATTTCTCTACCCATATCTGCAAATGATCTATATCCCAATGTATCCTTTGACAGCCTTCTACACTACCCACAGCTCCACCAATCTTTGTATTGTCTGCAAACCTACTAACCCACCCATCTACATTTTCATCTAAGTCATTTATATATCACAAACAGCAGAGGTCCCACTATGGATCCCTGCAGAACACCACAAGTCATGGACCTCTAGCTAGAAAAACACCCTTTCACTGCCACCCACTGACTTCAGTGGGTAAGGCAATTCTGAATCCATGTGGCTACGTCACCATGTATCCCCTGTATCTTAATCTTCTGGATGAGCCTACCATGAGGGACCTTGCCAAAAGGGACCTTACTAAAATCAGTGTAAACAACATCCACTGCTTATCCTCATCAATCACCTCCTTGAAAAATTCAATCAAATTAGTAAGACATGACCTTTCCCTCTCAAAGCTATGCTGACTGTCCTTAATTAGGCCATGCTTTTCCAAATGTATCCCTAAGAATTCTCTTGAGTAGCTTCCCAACCACAGATGTTCAATGACAGTTCAATGACAAAAATGATCAAGGTGAGTGAATGCATTACGAAATGCCAGAACCAACCAATTGAACCATTAGCCTCACACACTGATAAACTCACCAATATCTGCCTTACTCATTTATCTATAATCTGTATCAACCATGCTGCAAACATCAATTTTCATAACTTTACCTTACCCTTACACGTCACATTGCTGCAGGCTTCCCAGTCACATCTCACAACTTAGGCAAAAGTGAGGACTGCAGATGCTGGAGATCAGAGTCTAGATTAGAGTGGTGCTGGAAAAGCACAGCAGGTCAGGCAGCATCCGAGGAGCAGGAAAATCAATGTTTCTGGCAAAATCTCTTCATTAGGAATGAAGCAATTTGCACACACTGCAGCTAACTCAACTAGAACAGTCACTTCTTCCAAGCACATTGTACAGCACTGACTGTCAAACTTACCTTTTTCCTTTAGGACTTTTCCTTTAGCACATAACCAAAAGCAGCAATACCTAACTAATCGAGCACAGGCATGGTCTGTGCTTGCTATCACAGGTGTGGTCATGATAAATACTGTGATAAGAAAGAGCTTTGGCTGCATGGTGGGCCTGGATTGGGACTCTTGCGATGTCAGTGAGGGGGTAGCAGTGGAGCCTGGGATATCTTGGGGTATCGACTGGACCTGGAACAGGGACTCATTACAGCCTGAAGATGGGAGCACCTTACAAAAACCTATGACAGCCTAAGAAAACCCAGAGCCATGCTTGACAAGAAGGACTATTAAGCTGAACATTATTTCCTATTTTTCTGCCCTTACATTTTTTTGTCAATTAAACACAAGATGAAGCACAATTTAAGTAATTTATTTTTATTCATTTTGCAGTCCAAAATGGCACTGGATTGTGGCGACAAAACATCTTTCACTGTATTTTCCAAATACATGTGACAATAAAATCATTCATTGATGGAATGTTGCTATTTTATCTTATTGTTTTCTGAGGCTGAAGTCCAGGCTGCGAAGTAAAATATCTGATGTATTATTCCTCACTCTGATTGAAGCATGATACCTTAAACATCTTAAGACAAAATTTTCTCCAGGTTTCTCTCCCAATCTGTTTCTCCCTCTGCAAGCAGTTTGTCTTGCTCTCTGTCATCTGTCCTGACACAGAGCAGCACAAGGTAGATACAAACAACAGTACGCATGAAGTGGGTGATTAAGTGAAGTGGGCAAGTGGCTGAACTGGGTAGCTAGGTGAGACTATATTTCAAACTGTCTAACATTTCCAACTTAATTCCAGTGTGCTCGGTAAAATCTCCAATGTCAGTTCAAAGTCAAAGACATTCATTGAGGGTACTTAACAAGGAATCAAGCCACCAAACGTTTAACCTTGCTGGACAATTTTCACAAACATCCTTAAGCCAAGACATCTGCATGTCCCAACATGGATGTCAAGAAAAAAAAGTTCCAGTCTTTGATAATTCAGAGAATGGAAGATTTTGGCTCTTTTTAAACTTAATGCGGTTGAATTATGCCATTGCACATGATTAGTTTCAATGATTGTCAATTATTAATAAAGTTAAACATTAAAAAGGAATAACACACCATGGCATGTCACAAGGCAGAAGTAATAAAGTATTAGTTGATTCTAAATTGAAATAAGCAGACCTCAAAATTAGCTCAACATTAAAATTGATGTTGAAAACTAGCATCAATAATAAAATTTAACCAACATACTTTAATAATAGCATCACAATAGTAAAAAGTCTACACAATAAATAGATTAAGGAAAATCCTCACAATGGTCCTGCTGGAGAATAACAGGAAAGTCAATTCAATTAACAGAAGAAAATATACAGAATTACTTAACCATGAAAAAATGTGAGCTCGGCACTGAATGTGAAGAACTAACTAGTAATTGGTGAGCTATAGGTTTTGTAAATATGTTCACTACTTTCGTTTATCAGGCCATTAAAATTTTAAAAGAATTTTTGAAGAATAGCATTCGAAGGCAATATTGGTTGGGATGGAGACAGATCTGCACGCAAGTTAAGAATAAGATGTAAAGGCTAACTATAGAACATAATATAGTTACCAAATCAACATTCTGTCATGACATGACAACATCCTTCTTTCTCACTTATGTTAGACTGAAATGAGACATCACCAATACTCGGCTATGTTTTATGATATCATTTTTTAACTTCTCCAGTTTGTTGTCATGACAGTAATTTTATTAACTAATGTGTCATTAGCCAACACTGAGGAAGATGGATATTACACATTTTTTGGTGGTGTTAGGTCTCTTCAATTGATTTGGATTTTTGACAGTTTTATCTTTCTCCTTTCCTGTTTAAAGCTGATCTCTGCTTTAACATTTTGTGGTTGTTCTGTTTATTCTCTATAATTCTTCCACTACGTTGGCAGACTGTCTTGAAAACGTGTTGGGATTATACACTTGGGTAAAACCGAATCTCTGAGCAATTTTCTTTGGTTTATTTCAAATTACTTTTGTATCTGTATATTCCTGGTGGTTGATTGAAGCACTAACAGTTATAGGAACACAGGAAAGAAGCTGTCCAGTGAAAACGGTAAGTCACATATTGAGGAAAATAGTGACAAAAGTTCATTTTTAAACACTTTGCTGAAAACGTTAATTTTAATGAGGGTGGCCAGGAAGCAATTCCTGTCCACGTTAAATAAAGGCCTGTATTTGCTGTTCTGACAGTCAAGGATAATAGATATCTGGAATAATTTACTGCAGATAGGGCAGAAGAATATGTGTCAGGACTTCGTCATTTATATTTCAGCTTTATCCTGATAAATAGCCTCCTTCAATTTCTTTACTTTAAACGTCAAATGCTAATAGGATCTTTTGTGTCTGGGGAGGAAGTATTGTTTTGCAACAATAGTGACATTACAGTCAGTACATTTAAATGAATATATCTAGTGATGTCATCTGTTGGGTTTCCGACCATATATTGGATACATCACCCTCAATTCGTAATAATATGCATTTAACACAGTCATAATGTTAAGTTTTGACATAGTTCTTCTAGTTGACTCTCCCAATGTCTCAGTGAGTTAATAATGTGTGTAACTAAGTTATATGACCCAGGATGGCCTCAAGTTCAATCACCAGTCTGTGTGGATTAATATCTCTCAGCTGCCACAATCTTTGAGGCAATAAAGTGTCTATGTATAAGAATGGGGTTCTTGTTTCTAGTGGAAATTCCACAGTAGTACTCAGAAATCATATTTAGTTTTCATAGTCATGAGGGTTGCCTGACCTTCTGGACAGTGAGTGGGAAATTGGCACCTGTAAGAATTTGGCCTATGACTCCTTGAGAGGACAAGTAAGAGTAAATAAATAGTTCGAGAACACATTGTAAGTGATGAAAGGGACAAGTCTTTGTCATCCATAAGAATGTAAGGGGAAAGAACTTTAAATCTGATGTTCTAACTTCACAGAAAATTGATGGACTCTCTAAAGAAGCAGTAAGAATGTCTCTTTCCAAATTTACTTCAGGATTTTCAACAATCTTGAGCAAAGACATTTGGGTAGGACATTACAAGAGCCCCTCAGAAATTCTACCTAGGGAAATTTATTATTGTGGCTGAAGAATTCAGCCTCTTTTTCATACTTCAAATTCATCTGCCCATCTTTACACAATGGGCCTAATTGGCTGAGTTTGTGTTGCACCACATTGTCCTGTATTGATTTTCACTGTGAAGGCAGCAGGTTTGCTTATCTAATCATACCAAACTTGCCTCATTAGCTACCTACTGAGCCTCGAAGACAGCACTCAAGCCTTATTACAGCCTCGTATTACCATGCACCATTTTCATAACAATGTGCTACTGTTGGGATATCCTGGAGGCAACCAGCAACCAATATCATTTGCACCTGTTGCATCTTAAATGCCCATCGTGTAGTCCACAAGCACTGTCAAGTTGAAGCTGCCCTGCATGGTTGCTGAAATTTATCCTAATCATATCAGACAGGGGATAATCATATCATATCAGCTCCCTGCTTTATTGACAAAAACTTGGAGAGCTGTGGATTCGGGTAGTGCACAGGTGGGTCCCTTTTTCACTCGAACCAACAGAGGAACCACAGTCCATGCCTACCTGGTCTGATTCTAACTTTGTTAGAGCCATCTGGAAGAATTCCCAACAATGTAAGAAGAAGGTCAATGGCTTTCTTAAATGCCAGTTTATGTGATACCATACACTTTTTGAGACCTCACACTATCTCTGCTACTGTGCCCACCTCTCAACAAGGCTCATGCTCAAATCTTCTAACTGTTCCCGGCAACATCTTCCCTCATTTGCTGTTACCCAGTCCAGCCCCTGACATCATGAGCCCTGCATGCCCTCTGTGCTGCCTTCTTATTCATTCGGGGTACATTCCCACCAACACTAAAAGTAACTTTCATCTCCCCTGATGCTTGCATCAGTCTCATTCCATGAAGAAAACAATCCTCAATAGTTTAACGAAAGCGTTAAACCAGTTGGTTGGTTGTCTGATATTCAGCTCCGTACCTCTTATATGGAGAGTATCCTGACTTTGACCACTCTGAGCGGCAGACTGATGTGTCTCAGTCTGGTATTGAAGGCTGCCCTTGACCTGCTGTGCTGGGACATGCTGACCAAAGACAATTGTCCATTACTGAGGCCCACTGACAACTATGACTAGCTTCTGGCCTGTGTCAGTGCTAATCAACAAAGCATGACAGCAGTAATATGAACCTGCAAAAAGGCAAGGTAATACAATGTCTTGAGCATGCAGGTAGGCCGAGACTGATTGAGCAGTTTGACAGTGAGTGAAGAGCCTTGAGATGCAGCATAGTCTAGTCAATGAGCTGAGTGTGTATCCCTAAGTGCACAGTGTCCTTGGTACTGCATTACAATGATAGTTGGTAGTGCAGCCGGAGGTGCAACATTGAAGTGTAGAAGGATTTGAGCTATAGGGAGAGGCTGAACAGACTGGGGCTGTTTTCCTTGGAGCGGGTAACCTTACAGAGGTTTACAAAATTATGAGGGGCATGGATAGAATAAACAGACAATGTCTTTTCCCTGGGATGGGGGAGTCTAGAACTAGAGGACATAGGTTTAGGGTGAGAGGGGAAAGATACAAAAGACACCTAAGGGGCAACTTTTTCACGCAGAGGGTGGTGCTTGTATGGAATGAGCTGCCAGAGGAAGTGGTGGAGGCTGGTTCAATTGCAACATTTAAGAGGCATTTGGATTGGTATATGAATAGGAAAGGTTTGGAGGGATATGGGCCGGGTGCTGGCAGGTGGGACTAAATTGGGGTGGGATATCTGGTCGGCATGGACAGGTTGGACCGAAGAGTCTGTTCCTGTGCTGTACATCTCTATGACTCTATGTTCCATGATGGTTCTCAAGTTGGCTCATATTGGGTGCCAAAGTCCATGGACTTGGGTTGGGTGTGGCCAGTGCTGCTGGAGCATTCCCTGGTGCCTGTTGTCCAATGTGGAGGACCTGCAGAGCAGGCAGCAAGCTGAAGTTGCTGGGTACCCGTCCTGACTTCTATGTCAGAAACCCTGGTTAGATCTCACCACATCTTAGGAATGAAATATTGGTCTAAGAAGGAGTACAATGTGGGTTTACAAGAATGATACCTGGAATTCTAGAGTTAAGTTATAAATAGAAATTTTCTTTAGAATTTAGAAGGATAAGGGGTGACCTGATCAAAATCTTCAAGATATTAACAGGAAAAGATGGGGTATAGAGATAAATCATTTCCACCTTTAGTAGCAGCTTCCACTTCATCAGCCTCATGAGCAAGTAAGTGCTGCATTGTCACAGATATTGTCTTTCAGATGAGAAGCTAAAATGAACCCTTGTTTGTACTTTCAGTTAAATATAAATAATCCAGTGACACTGGTTTTGAAGAAAAGCAGGTCAGTTATCCTTGGAGTCATGGCCAATATTTAATGCTCAATCATCATCATTAACTTGGATCGTCTGATCAATACCACATTTCTGTTTGTGGGAGCCTGCTATGCTCAATTTAGCAGCTACATTTCTGATATTGCAGCAGGGACTGTAATTCATGGGCTCCTCCTGAGTATGTACATCTCAATAAAGAAAATATTGGTTAAGTATACAACTATTCTTATTTATCTTGTGATTGTGGATCTAGAATTATGCCCAGCACACTATTAAAAAAAATCCCTTTCACTTTTGAGTCATGAGGTTAATTTTTATTTGTTAAGATGTTAAGCTGTGATAATCACAGTTTTTTTCTGAAACTAGTTGATAGCTGTTTACCAAACTTGCTGATCAATGTGATGGAATCAATGAGAAGAAATCCTCGTGTTCTCGTCCTGGTCCTATGATTTCTAAGACTGAATGCTGGCATTGGAGGGTAAGAGTTTCTTAATTTATGTATAAATCCAATCTTGTTTGTTTATACAACATAGACCAGTGTGCACAGGAACAGGCCCTTCAACCCACCATATCTGTACCAACCTTAATGTCATTCTATACTAATCCCATGGGCCTGAACAAGGTCCATATCCCCCTATTCCTTGCCTGTTCATTTGTCTGTATAAATGCCTCTTAAACATTGCTATTGTATCTGTTTCTATCGTCTCCTTTGGCAGCATGTTCCAGGCAATGACTATCCTCAGTGTAAAGGTTTGCTTCACACATCTCTTTTAAACATTCCCCCCTCACCTTAAACCTCTGCTCTCTAGTATTGACCTGTCATAATTTTATATACTTCAATCATGTCACCCCTTAGTCTTCAGTGCTCCAACAAAAGTAATCCAAGTTTGTTTAAGTTGTCCTTATATCCAATATTCCAATCCAGGTAACATCCTGGTAAACCTCTTTTGCACCCTTTTCAAAGCTTCCATACCCTTCCTATAATATGGTAACCACAACTGTGCATAATTCTCCAAATGTGGCCTAATGGAAGTTTTATACAGCTGCAACATGACCTGCTAATCTTTCTACTGAATGCCCCAACTGATGACTGAAAATATGCTGTATGCCTTCTTTATCACCTTACTCACTTGTGTTGCCACTTTCATGGAGTTATGGACTTGCACACAAAGATCCTTGTATGTATCAATGCTTTGAAAGGTCTTGCCATTTACTATATGCTTTCTTCTTGCATTTGACCTCTCAAAATGCATCACCACACACTTGCCCAGATTAAACACCATCTGCAATTTCTGTCCAACTTTCCAACTGGTCTATGTTTTTGACAACCTTCCTCACTATCCACACCTCTTGTCAAATTTCATGTTGTCTGCAAACTTACTAATCGGAAAACCTACAATTTCATCCAAATTATTTATATATATCACAAACAACAGAGGACGCAGCACTGATCCTTGCTAAACACCACTGGTCACAGCCGCCCGTCAGAAAAACACTCCACCACAATTACCCTCTGTCTTCTAAGACCAAGCCAATTTTATATCCAGCTTACAAACTCATTGTGAATTCTATGTGACTTAATCTTCTGGACCAGATGATCATGAGGGACCTTGTCAAAGGCCTTAGTAAATCCATGTAGACTATATTCACTACCCTACCCTCATCAATCATTTGTCACTTCCTCAAAAAAACTCAAACAAATTTATGAGACAAGATTTTACCTGCAAAAAACCATGTTACCCTTCTTAAACAAAGGAACAACATATGCTATTCTTGAATCTACTGGGACCTCAGCTGTGGCTAAAAAAGATACAAAGATCTCTATTAAGGCCCCAGTAATCTCCTCCCTTGCCAACCTTACTATCCTGGAATAGATCCCATCAGACTCTGGGCATTTACCTTATTTAATGTTGTTAAAGACATCCAACACCTCCCCCTTCTCCATACTGAAATGCCCTAGAATATCAAGGGACTTCTCCCTCAGTTTAGCATCAATATTTTCCATCTCCCTGGTGAATACCGATGCAAAGTAATATGTTTAACTACATTATTTTCCTATTTCTGGCTGCACTAGCATGTGGCGCTGTGATTAAAACCTGAGAGAACCTGCTTTTCTACTTCCTAAGTAACTCCTAATTTCCCTTTGCAGGACCTCTTCTCTCTTCTGGCCTATATTTTTGGTACCAATATGACCTACTGGCTCACAGTCCCCTTTCAGAAGGTCCTGTGCCCACCTAGAGACCTCCATTACCTGGTACTAGGGAGGCAACACACCATTCTGGAGTCTCAGTTGCAGCCACAGAATTGCATGTCTATGCACCTGACTATAGAATCCCCTAGCCTACACTGTCACCTTCCCTGGTGTACAACAGAGCCAGTTCTGGTGCCACTGATCTGGCTGCTTTGGTTGCTTTTCCCTGTGATGGAGAGGCCATCTCCTCCAACAATATCCAAAACAGTGTATCTGTTTGAGAGGGGTATAACCACAGGGAGCTCCTGCACTGCCTGCCTGTCCCTCTTGGCATCACCCAATTATCTAACGAAACCTTTGGTGTTGCCATATCCCTGAAACATCTGTCTATAAAATTTTCTGCCTTCTGTATGCTCCTCAGTTAGTTGAACTGCCGCTCCAACCGATCTATGCGGTCTGAGAGGAGCTGCAAGTGGACACACTTCCTGCTGGCATAGTTGTCAGGGACTTCTCCCGGATCTCCCCTGATTTCAGAGGAGGAGCATACCACTCCACTCACTGCCATTACTATCCCTCTAGTAACTACTGGAGGAAAAGAAAAGACCTTACCTTGCTGTAGCTTAGCGCTACTTGCCTTATTCAGCAAAGTCCAATGTTGAAAAGTCTGGCGCTGGAAAAGCACAGTAGGTCAAGGCAGCATCTGAGGAGCAGGGGAGTCAACATTTGGGGCATAAGCCCTGTGTCCGGAATGTTGGGGGGGGGAAGGTGGGAGTTGGAAGGTTGGATCTGGAATGAGGTGGGGAAGAGGGGAGATGAAGAAACTGGTAAAATTGACACTGATGCCGTGCGGTTAGAAGGTCCCAAGGTGAAAGATGAGGCGTTCTTCCTCCAGGCGTCGGGTGGCTAGAGTTTGGCAGTGGAGGCTCAAGGCTTGCAGGTCCTTGGTGGAGTGGGAGGGTGAGTTGAGGTGGTCCGCAACAAGATGGTGAGGTTGTTTGATCCATGTGTCCCAGAGATGTCCTCTGAAACGTTCCGCAAGTTTGCATCCTGTCTCCCCAATGTAGAGGAGAGCACATTGATTAGATGTTTAGATGTGCAGGATAATCTCTGCCAGACACGGAAGGATTATTTGAGGCCTTGGATGGAGGTGAGGGGGGGAGGTGTGGGCGCAAGTTTGAAACCCCTCGGGCGGTGGTTTTACACCTCTTTCTTAATCTCGCAAAGAATTAAGGGATATGGGGAGAGTGTGGATTAGATTAGATTAGATTACATTAGATTAGATTACTTACAGTGTGGAAACAGGCCCTTCGGCCCAACAAGTCTACACCGACCCGCCGAAGCGCAACCCACCCATACCCCTACATTTACCCCTTACCTAACACTACGGGCAATTTAGCCTGGCCAATTCACCTGACCTGCACATTTTTGGACTGTGGGAGAAACCGGAGCACCCGGAGGAAACCCACGCAGACACGGGGAGAATGTGCAAACTCCACACAGACAGTCGCCTGAGGCGGGAATTGAACCCGGGTTGCTGGCACTGTGAGGCAGCAGTGCTAACCACTGTGCCACCGTGCCACCATTAGTGATGTTGAAATGCCCATTAGTCATGATTGCATCCACTCCTATGTCTTATGGTCTTATGGTGGCAAGGGAACGTGCCGTGAGTGGAGGGTGGGTTGGTGGGGGGCATGGACCTAACGCAGGAGTCACTGAGGGAATGATCTCTGCAGAATGCTGATAATGGTGGGGAGGGAAGTATATCTCTGGTGGTGGGGTCTGACTGTAGATGGCCAAAATGGGCGAGGATGATGCATTGTATCCAGAAATTGGTGGGGTGGAAGATGAGGACCAGGGTAGGGGGGGGGGTTGGCGTTCCATATTTGTTGTGGTTGGATTGGTGCAGTTCAAGGGCAGAGGTGCAGGAAGTGGAGGAGATAGACTGGAGGGAATTGTTGACTACTTGGGTGGGGAAATTGTGGTCCTTGAAGTAGGAGGCCATCTGGGATTTTCTGATGTGGAATTGCTCCTCCTGGGAGCAGATATGGCTGAGACGGATGAATTGGGAGTAAGGGATAGCATTTTTACAGGAGGGATTTGGAAGGAAGTGTAGTCCAGGTAGCTGTGGGAGTCGGTGGGTTTGAAGTAGAGGTCAGCATTGAGTCGGTCACCGGAAATGGAGACGGAGAGGTCCAGGAAGAGAAGGGAGGTGTTCGAGATGGTCTGTACCAATGAGGGACCTAGAGGACAGGAACAACTGAACCTCAGCTTTTTCAATTGTCCAATCAATTGATTGAGATTCTTTCATCATGTTTAGATGGGGTTGGGGTTACTGCATGGATAAACTAACTGATCATGGTGCTGTGATACAGAAAGCCATTCAAGTGGGGGGAGAGAAAGGAATCTAGTTGTCATGGGTGAGTCAATACAGGGCTGGACAGCATGCTCCAGAGGAAACAACATGTGTCCAGACGGCTTTGGGATCTCGGCTTGTAGCTGGACAGGAACTTGTGGGAGGGATAGAACCTAGTTATTGTTGTCCATGAAGGTACAAATGAGATAAACAGCACAAAGAAGGAGATTCCATGTAGTTGGTACATAGAGTTTGGAGCCAAATTAAGAAGCGGAATATAAAGGTCATGATTTCTGGATTATTACTTGAATCATGTGCAAATTGGTATAGGCTTACCCAGCGAGATATATACATGGCTCAAGACCTAGTTAGATTCAAGCTTTTAGCCTGTCAGCTCCAGTCCTGGGGATAATGGGACCTAAACCAAAAGGACAATCTTCACCTGAACTGCTCTGAGGATGGTTTACTTGTGAGCCACATAACAAGGAAAGTAGAGGGGTAAAGGATTGAATTTAGAAAAATATGGTAAGTAGAGACAAAACGTAAATACAAATGGATTAGTATGAGAAATGAAAGACTGTGACAGGAAAGGATAAAAAGAACAAATCTAAGAGAAAATCAACAGATAACACTAGAATTGACAAAGGGATTAAAAGGAAAAAAACTAAAGGATCTGGATGTAAATGCATGATGCGTTGTATCCAGAGATTGTGGGGTGGAAGGTGAGGACCAGAGTTTTTTTATCCTTGATGTAGTTGGAGGGGTGGGGCTCAAAGGCAGAGAATTCAAAACAAAAGAGAAGAATTGAGAGCATAAACAGAACTATATATATATTTATAATATGATCTGGTGATCATTATAGAAACGGCTGCAGGATGACATGGATTTGGACCCAAGTATTGATGGGCACATGGCATTTCAGAAGGGCAGGCAGCTAAGAAAAGCTAGAGGGCTGGGGTCATTAGTTATTAATGACATTAGCACAATCAAGGAGATCAGAAAACTAGGATGTGAAAACTGTTTGAGGAGAGATAAGAAATGATAAAGCTAATAAATTAAGATGGTGTACAGATGCCTGAAGAGTAACCACATGGTTGGGTGGACCATAAAGGACAAAATAATGCAAGCTTGTCAGAAAGGCACAGTGATAATCCTGAGAACTTTTAACTCCACCCATCAACTAGAAAAGTCAGATTGTCAAAGGTAGTCTAGATAATGAGGTAATAGAATATTTTTGGATATTTTCTAGAAATTATATTTTGGAATTGACAATACAGTAGACTATCCTAGACCTTGTAATGTGCAACAAGGTAGGATTAATTAATGATTTCATAGTGAAGATGCCTGTAGGTAGCAGCACCCATAATGTGAGAGGGAAAGGAATGGGTCCAAGATTATTTTTAAAATTTATATAATGGCAATTATGAAGGTATCAAAGCAGAGCTGGCAGAAACAAATTAGTAAATTAGGTGCAAGAGTAATTTGACACAGATGCAGTGGCAGAGATTTAAGAGTCTACATACATACCAACAACTAAGAAAAATTCCAAGGGACATACCTAACATCCATTGTTTACTTGACATTTTCGAGGTAATATGTGTAAAAATAATGTAGTGGGCATGTTCAGCTGGCAGGTCAGAACACGGGATGGAATATAAAAAAAAGCAGAGAATGAGTAAAATAAAGAGTATGACAGAGGGTTAGTCAGAAATATAGCAGATGGTAATAGATGGCAAAAATACTTAAAAAAATAAGAGTGAACACCTTGATCATTGGTATATAGAAAGTAAGTCTAGAGGAATAATAATGCAAAATCTGTAGATGGCGGATGAATTGAATGGATATTTTGTTTCAGTCTTCACTATAGAGGATCCAGATAATATTCCTGCAGCAGCTTACAAAGAAAGGGAGAGATTTACTTTGGAAAACTACCATCACCAGACAACTAACTTAAAATGTATAGATTTTTGGAGCTATGAGCTGACAGCTGCCCAAGTCCTGATGAACTTCATCCGAAGGTCTTACAAGCTATAGTTAATGAGATTGTTAATGCATTGATGGTAATTTTCCAAAATTCCCTAGGTTTGGGAAAGGTCCTATAAGGGTGGAAGATAACAGAAATAACTATTTTTCTTCAAAAAGGAGAGACTATAAAAAGTATACGACAAGCCATTTAGTTTAGCATTTGTCGTGGAGAAAATGTTAGAGGTTATTACCAAAGAGGTTGCAGCAGGGAACCTGGATAAATTCAAGGTATTCTGGCAAAGTCAACATAGTTTTGTGAAAAGGAAATCATGTTTGCCAAATTTATTAGAGTTATTTGAGGGAATAATGTATGTTGTAGATAAAGGAGAACAAGTTGTTGTACTGGAGTTAGATCATCAGAAGGTATTTCATACCATGTCATAACAGAAGCTATTGCAGAAAACAAAATTTCACATTTTATGGGGTAGCATATTGGCATTGATAAAAGATAGGCTGGCTAAGAGAATGCAGGCAGATGGTATAAATGGGTCTTTTTCAGGTTGGTAAATATGATGAGAGGTGTGTCACAGGAATTAGCATTGGGATTTCAGTTGTTTACAATTAATATAAATGTCTTAGATGAAGGTACAAAGAAAGTATGTTACCAAATTTTCTTATGATACAAAGGTAGGTGAGAAAGTAAGTTGGGAGGAGAACACAAGGAGACTACAAAGAGATTTAGATAGACTTAAGTGAATAGGCAAAGATGTGACAAATGGTATATAACATGGGAATGTGTAGAATTTTCCATTTTGGCCGGAAGAATATATAATATTCTGGCTGGGAGAATACGTATGTATTTTGAGGAAGCAGGAGGATGCAGAGAACTTGGACAGGCCAGGAGAGTGTGCAAAGAAGTGGCAGACGGAATGCAGTTTGGGGAAATGCGAAGTTATGTACATTGGTAGGAAGAATAGAGGTCTGGACTATTTTGTAAAAGGAAAAAAGCTTCAAAATTCTGAAGCACAAAGGGATTTGGGAGCCCTCGTTCAGGATTCTCTTAAGGTTAACATATAGCTTCAGTTAAGAATTAGGAAAGCAAATGCAAGAGAATCATAGAGTCAGACAGCACACAAACAGTCCCTTCAGTCCAACTCTTCCATGACGGCCATGCTGAATTAGTATCATTTGCCTGCATTTGGTCCATATCTCTCTGAACATTTCCTGTTCATGTACCTAGCAGAAAGTGAGGACTGCAGATGCTGGAAATCAGAGTCGAGACTGTAGTGCTGGAAAAGCACAGCAGGTCAGGCAGCATCCGAGGAGCTGGAGAATCGACATTTTGGGCATAAGCCCTTCATCAGGAATGTGGCTTGTGAGCCACGGGGGCTGAGAGATAAATGGGAGGGGGTTGAGGCTGTGGATAAGGTAGCTAGGAATGTGGTAGGTAGATGAAAGTGTGGGTGGGTGGGATGGAAGGAATATGGTCAGGTAGGACCGGTCAAGGGTGTGGTGCCGAGTTGGAGACTTGGGACTGGGATAAGGTGGGGGAGGGGGACATGAGGAAACTGGTACACATTGATCCCGTGTGGTTAAAGGGTCCCAAGGCAGAAGATGAGGCGTTCTTCCTCTACGTGTCAGGTGGTAAGGGTTTGGTGATGGAGGAGGCCCATGGTGGAGTGGGTGTGTTAAAATGTTCAGCCATGAGCGGTGGGGTTGGTTGGTGTCGGTGTCCCAGAGATGTTCTCTGAAATGATCCACAAGTTGGAGTCCTGTGTCCCTGAAGTAGAGGAGACTACATCACATGCAATGGATACAGTAGATAACATGCATGGAAGTACAGGTACATTTCTGTCGAATGTGGAAAGATCCTTTGGGGCCTTGGACGGAGGTGAGGGGATGTGATCCAAGGTCTCAAAGGATTTTTCTGCATCCAACAGAAATTTACCTGTATTTCAACACACATTATCTTTTGTATCCATGGCACACGATATGGTCTCCTCTACTTCGGGGACACAGGACGCCAACTTGCGGATCATTTCAGAGAACATCTCTGGGACACCCGCACCAACCAACCCCACCACCTCTTGGCTGAACATTTCATGCCCCTTCCCATCTCACCAAGGACATGCAGGTCTTGGGCCTCCTCCGTTGCCAATCCTTATCACCTGATGCCTGGAGGAAGAATGCCTCATCTTCCATCTTGGGACTCTGCAACCACATGGGATCCATGTGGATTTCACCAATTTCCTCATTCCCCTCCCCCCTTATCCCAGTCCCAAGCCTCCAACTTGGCACTGCCCCCATTGACTGGTCCTACCTGTCCATCTTCCTTCCTTCCCACCAGGCTTGTGCCCAAATGTCAATTCTCCTGTTCCTCGGATGCTGCCTGTTCATATACCTGTCCAAATGTCTTTGAAATTCTGTAATTGTACCTGCTTCTACCATTTCTCTGGCAGCTCATTCCATACTAGCATTCAATAAAGAAGGCTGGAATACAAGAGTAGAAATGTACTCCTGAGGCTGTACAAAGCTCTGGTCAGACCGCATTTGGAATATTGTGAGCTGTTTTGGACCCTGTATCAAATGAAAGATGTGCTGGCATTGGAGGTGGAGAATGATCCAGGTTGTAGGGCTTATCATATGAGGAGCAGTTGAGGACTTTGGGTCTGTAATCGAAGGAGTTTAGAAAAATGAGGGGGATCTTATTGAACCTTATAGAAAACCTTATAGAAACCTTATAGAAAAGGCCTGGATAGTGTGGATATGTAGAAGATGTTTCCTCTGGTAGGAGAGTCTAGGACCCAAGGGCACAGTGTCAGAGTGAAGGGACGATCCTTTAGAACTAAGATGAAGAGGAATTTATTCATCTTTTAGTGATGAATCTGTGGAACTCATTGCTGTGCAGGCCAAGTCATGGAGTGTATTTAATACAGAGATGGATAGCTTCTTGATTCGTAAATGGATCAAGGATTACCATGAAAAGGCAGGAGAATGGTGTTGAGAAAGATAAAATTGCAGAGCAGACTCAAGGGGCCAAATGGCCTAATTTGGTTCCTATATCTTGTGGTTTTATGGTGTAGCAGCATATTGTCTGAATGCTGAGACATTATAGTGCTCTGAAATGCAGAGATCTAGCATACAAATCTCAAAATGCTAGTACGCAATTTAAAGCAATTAGGAAAGTGAACAAAATGTTTTAATTTATTGTGAGCAGAATTGAATGCAAAATTAGAAATATTATGCTTCAGTTATGCAGACCACTCTGAGAGCACAGCCTGAAATGGGGATGTACAAACAAGCCCAATTACTGGAACCCAGTCTCTGGAGGAGGCCTCAGTGCTCGGGTTAGGGGTGGGGCCACTGTACTCTGGTCAGGGGCCAGGGACCTGGGACAGGAGTGGGATCGGGCTGGAAATTTCAGGTCCTGCTCCTGAGGTCATGTCTGGAGTGCTGTGTACAGTACTGGTCACCTTGTTTAATGAAGAAGTCATTAACATTGGGATAAGCAGTTCAGACAAGGTTTACCAGACTAATATCTTGAATGTAGACAGGCAGGTGGCTGGAAGAACACAGCAAGCCAGGCAGCATCAGGAGGTAGAGAAGTTGACATTTTGAGTGTAACCCTTCTTCTGGACTGAGGGTAGGTGTAGGGGGAGCTACAGATAAAGGAGGTGGTAGGGGCAGGGTGGTGAAGTAGGGATAGGTGAAGACAGGTAGAGGGTACGACTTGGTTGGTCAATGGGAGGGATGAATCCAGCTAGTGACAAGGAGGAGTGGAAGGGAGTCGGGGGGATGGGAAGAGACATTATTTGAAATTGGAGAACTCAATGTTGAATCCTCCTGGCTTTAGGTTGGCCGGGCGGCAGATGAGTTGTTGTTCCTCCAATTTGCAGTGTGGTTTGTTGTGGCAATGGAGGAGGCCAAGGATGGTCATGTCAGAAAGAGAGTGGGAAGGGGAATTGAAATGGGTGGTGACTGGGTGGTCTGGTTGTCCCCTGTGGGCCTGGCTGACAGGCTCGGTGAACCGTTCCCTAAGTTTACGTTTTGTAAAGAAGACCACATTGGGACCACTTGATGCAGTAAACTAGGTTGGGGGAGAAGCAGGTGAACCTCTGTCTCACCTGGAAGGACTGTTTGGGGCCCTGGATGGAAATGAGGGTGGTGGTGTACTTGCAGGTTTTGCACCTTTTTCAGATGTAGGAGAAGCTATCTTGGGATTCAGGGGGGTTAGTAGGGAGAGTGGTGCAAACCAAGAACTGTCGAAGGGAACGGTACTTGTGGAAGGCAGAGAGGGGTGGGAGGAGAAGATGTTCTTGGTGGTGGGGTCTAGTTGGAGTTGATGAATGTATTTAAGGATGATGTGGTGGATGCAGAGACTGGTGCGGTGGTAGGTGAGGATAAGGGGGACTCTGTCTTTATTGCATTTGGAGGGGAGGTTAGACCAGTGAATGGGGAATGGAGGTGGTATTGTGGAGGGCTGTCTGGATGACAGAGGAAGAAAAACATGCTGTTCAAACAGGTGGACATCTGGGATGCTTGGGAGTGGAATGTCTCCTCATCCAAGCAGATGTGGTGGAGGCGGAGGAATTGGGAGAACAGGATGGAGTTCTTGCAGGATATGGGTGGGAGGATGTTTAGTCCAGGTTGTTATGGGAATCTCTGGGTTTGTAGTAAATGTCCGCCTGGTGACTGTTGCTGGAGATGGAAATGGACAGGTCAGGAAAGGGGAGGGAGGTATCTGAGACTGACCAAGTGAATTTGAGGACAGGGTGAAAGTTGTGGGCAAAGTCAATGGACAGCTCCAGTTCAGTCTGCATGTAGGAAACTGCACCGACGCAGTCATCGATGTAACGGCGGACGAGTTAGGGCACGGTGCCTGTGTAGGTACTGAAGAGGGACTGTTCGACGTAGCTGTCAAAGAGGCAGGCGTAGCTGGCAGTTCATCAACTTTGCCCACAACTTCCACTCCGTCCTCAAATTCACTTGATCCACCTTGGACACTTGCCCCCACTTTCCTAACCTCTTCATTTCTATCTCCGGCTACAGTGTCCAGACGGACAATTACTACAAACCCACAGGCTCCCATAACTACCTGGACTACATCTCCTCCCATCCAGTATCCTGCAAGAACTCCATCCCATTCTTCCAATTCCTCCACCTCCGCTGCATCTGCTCAGAAAAGAAGACGTTCCACTTCCAAGCATCCCAGATGTCCACCTATTTCGAACAACGTTCCTTTCCTCCCTCTGTCATCCAAACAGCTCTCTACCACACCACCTCCATTCCCCATTCCACTGCTGTATACCACCCCCAAACGCAATAATGACAGAGACAACTTGTCCTCACCTACCACCCCACCAGTCTCCGCTATTCCCCAGCAACCGGAAAAGATGCAAAACCAGCTGACACCACTCCCTTCACCTCCATCCAGGGCCCAAACAGTCCTTCCAAGTGAGGCAGAGGTTCATCTGCCTCTCTTCCAACCTAGTTTACTGCATCAGGTGCTCCCGATGTGGTCTTCTCTACACTGGGGAGACCGCATGTAAACTTAGGGAACAATTCGCCAAGCAACGTAGATGTGCCAACTGGGGCCAACCGGACCTCCCAAACACCACCCATTTCAAAAACCCTTCCCACTCACTTTCCGACATAACCTTGGTCTCCTTCAATGCCTCAACAAACCACATTGGAGGAACAACATGTCATCTTTCTGTTTACACAGCCTACAGCCTGGAGGACTCAACATTGATTTCTCCAATTTCAAATAACCACTCTTCCCATCCCCCGACTACCTACCAGATTGCACCCTCTACCTGCCTTCACCTATCCCCACTTCACCACCCTGCCCCTGCCACCCCCTTTACCTGCAGTTCCCCCTACACCCACCCCAATCGTGGGGAAGGGGTACACCTGAATCGTCAACTTCTCCATCTCCTGATATTGCCTGGCCTCCTGTGTTGTTCCAGCCTCCTCATTGTCGACTTTGGATTCCAGCAGTTGTAGTTATTTTTGTCTCTAATATCTTGAATGGCTAGTTTTTCTAATGAGAAAGGTTGGACAGGCTTTGTTTGTATCTGTTGGAGTTTACAAGAGCAAGATGCAACTTGATTGTAACACATAAGAGCCTGGGTTGTCTTGATTGGTTGGATGTGTAGACATTGTTTCTCTTGTGGGAGAATCTTGGACTTTGGGTCACTATTTAAAAATTAGGGATGACCCATTTAAAATAGAGGCAAAATATAATCTATCAGCAGATCATGAGTCTTTGGAACTCTATTTCTGAAAAAGTAACAGAAGTTCAATGGTGCAATATCCTAGCAGGGATGGCAGTGAAACAACAATGGCAGGTATTTCTGGGTATAATGCAGAAGATGCAGGATCAGCTCATTCCAAAAAAGAAGAAAGATCCTAAGGGGAGGCAGGGGTGGCTGTGGCTGACGAGGGAAGTTAAGGACCATATAAAGACAAAAGGGAAAAAGTATAACATAGCAAAGATGAGTGAGAATTCGGAGGACTGGGAAGCTTTCAAAGAACAACAGAGGATAACTAAAAAGGAAATACGCAAAGAAAAAATAAGGTA